>NC_079229.1:7695731-7775731 GCF_029633865.1 Lampris incognitus
CAGCAAACGGGTGAAAAGTTTCAAGTTGTACATATCAGGTTACGTCCACAATTATGAGGACTCATCCTCATAACATGCCATTGTCAATAGCACGCGCCAACAAACAGGAAATTGGTATGACCGCTGCAGTAGAAACTGGAAGTCAGTGGACTACAGTTTTGCACAGAGGAAAGTGGGAAGCTGGATGTGGGTATGTGTCCTGGTCGCTGCACTAGCGCCTCCTCTGGTCGGTCGGGGATCCTGTTCGGGGGGGGAAGGGGAAACTGGGGGGAATAGCGTGATCCTCTCACGCGCTACGTCCCCCTGGCGAAACTCCTCACTGTCAGGTGAAAAGAAGCGGCTGGCGACGCCACATGTATCGGAGAAGGCATGTGGTAGTCTGCAGCCCTCCCTGGATCGGCAGAGGGGGTGGAGCAGGAGAGTGGGGTAATTGGAAGCTGCCCTTACCTACCAGAAAGCGGTGGAAATTGCCATCTCTATAGAGACGGTGGCAAGGTAGTCCCAGCCGCTTACCAGCTCCATGAAGGTGAATGCCACGTCCCTCATCAACTCCAGGGAGGACATGCACCCGGAGTGGTAGTTCAAATCATGCTGAAAGTGACTGCTTCTACAAAGATCAGATCTGCCACCGCCCTGATAAGAAAGGCCACGTTTCATGCACATGCAAAGACAGAAGCAGGGAAATAAAGCAGCAAACACAGTGAGGGAGAAAAAGGAAAAGGAAGGAAAATTCAAAGACAGGTTAATAAGCTGGACACTAGTGCTGAGCCGAGTGACACTGATACGAAACTCAGACGCTGAATTAGCCCTGAACATGGTAGATGTAGCTAATGATGAGACGTGGAGAAGAAATGTCGTACAGCGGGACAATCCAGCCTCTTCTGCAATCTGGGTCAGGCCAGAAATAGAGGGGCAAACAGCAGAGATGGATCTAGACACTGGGGCAGCAGTCTCCCTTATTTCAGAGAAGCTTAAAGTGCCTACAACAACTCTTGCTGATTTCCCCAGTTCAGTGAATGGGCCACCCCCATCGTGCCAATCACAAAGAAAAAGGGTGTGTGTGCATCTGCAGGGATTTTAAAGTAACCATCAACCCCGTCCTCTATGCTGAACATTATCCCATCCCCCAGATAGAGGACTTGTTTGCTTCTTTAGCGGGGCACCAGGGTTTCAGCAAACTTGACCTCTCAGGTGCCAGTCCAGGAGAGCTCCCACAAATACCTCACCACCACAACATACAAGGGAATGTTCCGTTACAACCGGCTGCCTTTGGGAATAACGTCAGCGCCCTCTGTCTCCTAGCGAGTCATGACCAAGTTGTTCAGGGGATCCTCGATGTGTACTCTTTTCTGGATCACGTCCTAGTAACTGGATGTGATGACACTGATCATCTGAAAAACTTGGGAGACAGTGCTGAGTCACTTGAAGAAATTTGGCCTCTGGGTGCAGCATGAAAAGTGTGAGTTTTTAAAAAGCTCACTGGAATACCTGGGACATATCGATGCCACAGGCCTCCACAAATCCCCAGATGCCCCTGCCCCAATGAATGTAAGCCAGCTCCGCTCTTTTCTGGGATTAATAAACTATTATGGCAGATTTGTTCCAAACATGGCAACAAAACTCAGCTCCTTGCAAGCATTGCTACACAAGGGGGCACAGTGGAAATGGTCTCTGGAGTGTGAAAAAGTGTTCTGTGTGGCAAAAGACCAGTTCCTCTCAGAGAGAGTACTGACTCATTATGACCCCCAACTGCAGATCAGACTGGCATGTGATGCCTCGCCTTATGGCATGGGCATGGTGATTTCTCATATGATGTCTGATGGTCAAGAGAGACGCATGGCGTTCGCCTCCAGAACCTTGAGAAAAGCAGAGCAAAACTATGCTCAAATCGAAGGGGAAGCCCTTGAAATATTTGGCGTATGCAAATTTCATGCATATCTGTATGGGTGTCATTTCACCCTACTCACTGGCCACCGGCTACTGACAACAATATTAAGCCCCAGCAAAGCTGTTCCATCTGTCTATGGCAGCTGCTAGGCTTCAACGATGGGCCCTTGTATTAACAGCTCACAACTACACGATTCAGTACAGGGATGATCATGGCACGTGATCACATGTGATCATGGTAGTGCGGATGGCCTGTCATGCCTGCTGCTGCAGGTAGCACACAAGGACAAACCAGGTTCAGTGGATACAGTGGTGATACATCACCTGGACTCCCTGCCTGTATTCATCACAGACATTCACAAAGAAACGAGGTATGACCCAGTGCTCTCTCAAGTGGTGGGCATGATTTTGTCAGCGCAGTTTCCTGTGGTGAAAGGGCAGGACACTGCCTTGACACCCTTTTACTTAAGGAAAGATAAGCTCACAGTGGTCCAGGGGTGCCTTCTGTGGGGCAACCGGGTAATTGTGCTCCCAAAATTGAGACAATTACTGAAAGAGCTGCATGTGGGGCACCCGGGAGTGGTTAAAATGAAAGCCATGGGTTGTAGTTACATCTGGTTGCCGGGGATTGACGCTCAGATTGAACAGCAGGCCAAAGTGTTTCATTCATGTCAGTGCAGCCAGAAGTCTCCGAGTTTCTCCCCGCTGCATTCATGGCCATGGCTGGGGACGCCATGGCAGAGGATACATGTGGATTTTGCTGGTCCTTTGGAGGGAGGTATGTTTCTGGTTGTGGTGGATACCCACTCTTAAGCAGCTGGAAGTGTGGCTGATGGAATCCACCACAACCTCTAAGACTATTCAGGCTCTAAGGACTTTGTTCAGCCATCATGGTTTCCTGAAGTGTTGTTCAGTGATAACGGTTCACAGTTCACTTCGAGTGATTTTGAGGCTTTTCTCAGAGCGAATGGAGTGAAACACATGTGCTCTGCACCCTTTCACCCAGCCACAAATGGTCTGGCAGAATGGTTTGTACAGACACTGAAGTGTTCGTTGAAAGCGTCCAGGGGCTCGACCACAGTGCAACATAGACTGGATTCATTCCTGCTCAGCTACAGAAATACTCCTCATGTGACACCTAATGAGTTTCTTGTCATGCTCTTTTTCTGCCATTGCTCCTGCTTCAACCTCCTCAAACTAAGTGTGGCGGCTGTGGTGGATCAGGCACAGCCAGACTAGCAGGGTTGTAGGGCTCCATTCGCCAAGGAAAAAGGCTTTGCAGTTGGGGACTCTGTGCTGTTCCCTGATTTTAGGCAGGGGGAGGACAAGTGGATACGGGGTGTAGTGGTGTCTCAGGCAGGGCATGTGTCTTATGTGGTTGATGTGGGCTCAGCGCTACACTGGAAATGCCACACAGACCAGATGTGAGCCAGTGACCCGGAAATGCTCACACCCAGAGGGCCACGACAACTTGCCTTAATGGGTCAAAAGGCTACTGTCCCCATGAAAGGCCCAGCAACTATTCCCCCAGCGTGTGGGCAGGATCCCCCCCCAGAAATGTCACCTAGTCACCCAAACAGAGGCAGCCAACCCACGACCAACAGAAGTGTCAGTGGCGGCTGATGCTCCTCCAGAGACTGGTAGGAGGTACCCTTTGTGGGTCATCAAACCCCCCCAACCGTCTTACCTTTTAATGGACCTTTGGTAAGAGGCACTCACCACATCAGTTTAGTTAGTAGGTCTTGTCTCTCTGATAGGGGCAGAATAATCCCAAAACAGACTCGAGGTGGGGACAGTGTCATGGAAAAGATTTGTATGATAATAATAATCTGTTATGAGGTCAGTGTTGTTCTGTTGGAACATATCTCAGCAGGGTTTCGCAGGGACTGCAATCTAAATAAGTGCGGAGGAGTTGTGGTATATTGGGCTGGCTGTTTGTTCTGGGCTCATTCCCCCGGCTACTGCCGGAGGACGACAGTGTTCTTTTCTTATATTTTTGGTTGCATTTCCTGTTCCTGTCTGCCCATGTATAAGTGTACACGGCAACATGCTGAAATATCACCTCACTCCCGTCATTATATTGACATTATGTTGGGGTAATACAGTAATGTCAGTGCTGTCACATAGTGAATGTAACACCCCATTAGATGGAAAGATGGAGAGAAAATGAACGCATTAGATTGACACTTCAGAGACATGCGGCGGTTCACTAGTGGGCTCTTTGTGTTACATGTGAATGGCTAATGGAGCTGTCATTCACCGGTGCGTTTCGCAAGTTGTCAATGTCATCATTCAGTGATGATAATTGTGATGCCCTCTGCAGACTCCTTGCATGGCGCATCAAACAACAACAAACTGAGAGGGCAATTACTAACATTGAAGATGAAAATGGGAATACCCTAGTTGACCCTTTGGAAATTAATACAGCATTTGAAAATGTCTATGAAAACCTCTACAGATCAGAGCATACTATCAGTGGGGCTATCCAGACTGAATTCCTAGACAAACTAAACATTCCCAAAACTTCTAAGGGAAGCAAGAAAACGCTGGATAAACAACTAAGCATAGCTGAGATATCAGAAGCCATAGGTGCATTGAAGGCTGGAAAAACAGCAGGGCCGGATGGCCTCCCAATTGACTTATATAAACATTTTAAAGATAAATTGATAACTCCACTTTATGAGATGTACTTAGAAGCTTACATTGATGGTTATCTATCTGCTTCAATGAGAGAGGCTTTGATTATACTGCTTCCAAAACCAGGTAAAACTAATACTAAATGTGAGAATATGTGCCCTATAAGTCTAATGGACACAAAAATCCTCAGTAAAATCTTGGCAGAGAGGCTAGAGGGTGTACTATCAGATATCGTGGGGATTGATCAAAATGGGTTTATAAAGGGAAGACAAGGGTATCATAATGTAAGACGTGTTCTCAATATCATATATGGCCAAAAGGGAGAAAGGGATACGGCTCTTCTCTGCCTTGATGCAGAGAAGGCCTTTGATAGGGTTGAGTGGGCCTGTCTTTTTGATGTTATTGCTCGGTTTGGGTTTGGAGATACTTTTGTAATTGGATTAAATTATTACATCTCAACCCTATGGCTGAGGTACTAACAAATGAAGTGGTATCTGAGCCCTTCAATATCACAAGAGGCTGCCCTCAAGGTTCACCTTTGTCACCACTCTTGTTTATCCTAGCTATAGAACCATTAGCTATAGCAATTAGAACTAGCAGAAAAATACAGGGCATCAAAATTCGTGACAGGTCATAAAATAGCCCTCTTCGTGGACGATGTAATTTTGTTCCTAAAACAAATGGACATTTCCATACCTGCACTGTTAGGTCTGATTGGCCTGTTCGGTAACATATCTGGATATAAATTAAATGCTTCAAAATCATCAGTTACTATGTTGCTTAATGAAAATGAGAGACAAAGTCCTGATCAATATGCGTCTATCTTTAAGCTCTCAACTAGTTTTACTTATTTGGACATCAGAATAATACCTCAGTTAGAAAACATAGTATCAATAAATTATGAACTTACATTGGACTCAGCTTGTAAATTGATAGAAAGATGGATGCCCTTGCCTATTTCTCTGATAGGGAGAATAGACATATTAAAGATGAGGATACTACCGAAATTCATATATTTATTTCAAAATATCCCTTTGGCGACACCTGAAGGAATATTTGCGAGAATCACATCACTCATTACAAAATTCATATGGAAAAAGAAGTCTGCTAGAGTTTGCCTGTCTCTTTTAAATCTTCCATTTGATACAGGTGGGTTGAAGTGTCCAAAGCTTTATTGGTATTACTTGGCAGCACAGTTGAGACCTATGATGTCCTATTTTTCTGCTGGAGATACTCCATCATGGATGGATGTAGAGTCATGCTCCGTTCAGATACCATTAAATTTATATCTGTGTTCAGCCAAGCTAAAACACCTCAGAGCACATACTGGCCATCCTATAGTGCTTAATATGGTTAATGTATGGTATGAGGTAAAGAAATATATTAATATATCTATCTCCTTGTCACAACTCAGTCCAATCTGGGGCAATGTTTCATTTAAAGCAGGCAAGTTGGATGCTGGATTCCAACTATGGGCAAAGAAAGGGCTAAGCAAAATATCTGACCTTTATAAAGAAGATGTTCGAATGTCTTTGGAGGAAATCTCCTTAACGTATAACATCCCAAGAAGGCATTTTTTAATACCTGCAGTTGAGGAGTTTTATTCCTTCTATGCAAAATCAGTCGTTGGTAATTCCAGAGCTTTCATCCTTAGAAGAAATTATTACCAAAAATTGCAACAGTAAGGGTTTGATTTCATTAATATGCAACTGGCTTGCATCTGGCTCTAATGAGACCTCAGAACTTGATGAGAACTTGATGCATGGAGGGTAGATTTAAAAGAGGACATTTCAAATAAGGATTAGAACATATCCTGTGAGAAGGCTCGGACACGAGCAGCCAGCACTAATTTAAAGCTACTTCAATATAACTGCTTGATGCTGCCTTATGTAACCCCTGTCAAATTGAATAAATATAACAGCAATATACCTGACATGCGTTTTAAATGTAATGAGGCTCAAGGAACATTTATGCATTGTATTTGGGAGTGTGACAAAATTAAGAAATTCTGGAGGGAGGTGATCAATACAATCATGATCATTTTGTCGGTAAATATCCCAGTAGACTCCAAGATGATATTGTTACACATGTATCCAACAGATCTCAACTTGAGAATTAAAGAATATAAGTTTATTGATTTTGCTGTACTGCAGGCAAAACGATTGATAGCTTTGAACTGAAAGAACGCTGTTGCACCTACAGTTGGTGCTTGGCTTAAGAATATGGTGCACTGTATGTAAGCAGAGAGAATAACATGTACCTTGAAACATAAAATGGGTGATTATAAAAGAATCTGGAAACCATTCATTGATTTTATAAAAGATGGAGATATGGGAGAGCTCTTACAGGAGGAAAACGTAGGACAGGGTACTTAAAGAATGTAGGGTACAAAGGTAAAGCGTAGACTCTAGAAGGGGATGGAGGCAGGTTTTGAAATGTTGTTGCAATGACGTCATTTTTTTGTCTGTATATCTTTATTTTGTTTGTTTGAGGTACCATGGAATTATATGGCCGATTTTGTCAAATGTTTTATGTTCATTTTGGCTCTAAATACAAGGGAGATGTTAAGAGGGAACAAGTGAGTGTTGGGGTGGGGGGCGGGGATGCATGTTTCGTTTGTTTAGGAAAGTTAAAATTTGCCATGTGATTTGCTGCATAATAATGCTGACATTTGTACAATGAAAAATCAATAAAGACATTTGTTTAAAACAAAATTGTGATGCCCTCATACATGCCTCTCTAAGGGAGCTTTGGAAGTGAGTTGTGCGCGAGAGTACGGAAGACGCAGACATAATTCTGCAAGCTCCATGAAGGTCAAGCTCCTGTTCTGCAAAACATTGTGGCGGGCCAGCATGGAAGAATTAGTCGAGTGGCAGAGATCTCTTTTTAGTCGCAACTGCCGTGACCCATACACTGCAGCACCACCCCGGGAGTGTGCTTTTATTTACATACTGGCCAGAACTGACAACAACACAATGAGGCTCACCTATCAGGGAATGGGGAACAGGTGAATAAAGCAGGGGCAGCAACAGACATGGCAAGCCAATCATGTAATGAGGTACAGGTGAACCTTGATGACCTTGATGTCCCAGGCCAACCATGGCATATATATATATATATATATGTGTGTGTGTGTGTGTGTGTGTGCGCGCGCGCGCGCGCACGCAGGGCACAGGGCGTGTGTGATGCGTCAGTGCAGCAGTACTGGGGGTAGTAGTGCTTGTAGTTAGTGCATGCTGCATGCTGCTTCTGCTTGCTACTCTATACTTTGAGCTACTGCCGCTGGCTAGCCCTCCTTTGTGGGGGTGAAAAGAGGAGTCGAGTGCGTAAGTCGCCCCTGCCGGTACATAGCCTCTCTACCGCCAAGACTCCTGCAGTGCCTCCTCGTGACAACACAAGGTAACTGGGTACCTTGCGGTCCCTGGCTAAACTTTAGGGGATCTCGGAGCTACAGCGGTCCCCAGAGGTCTGATGCGCAGGCCCATGTGAAGTGGATACGCCCTGGCATTGACCAACCACTGTCCCACTGCCTTGTGGGTGAGTCTAGGACAACAAAGGCTAGGGGAGCACACCCTGAGAGAAAAGCAACGTGCATGGCGGCGCACGATAGGCAGTCCTCTGACAGACTGGAGCTCCGGCAGCCTCCTGCAGCTGTGGAAGAGTGCTGGTCGTCTTGGGTCCCCCTTGCCACCGGATCCCACCCTCTCACAGGGAAGAAGTGCTGCTGGGACATGCGCACCCCCAGCATCACTCTAAATATTCTCTTTGCGCAGGTATCCACCTCTGCCTCGGTGAGACCAGCAACCGGAATATGGATCAAAGTCTGGCGGCGATGGGGTGTCTGGTGACGGGAGCAGGTATGAATGCACTGGAAGCTCCTAATCACACCCCTGCACGCCAGCGGCACGAGGCTATTCATGGTCGCCAGCAGCTGGATTTGAGTGGCAGCTGCTCTCGGCAGACCCCTTGTGTGTCTGAGCAGCCCTATTTAGGAGCCACATTGCTCACCCCAACTGGGGAGGGGCCTAGAAAAGGTGGCCTAAACATTGCCCACTCAAAACATCCTGGATAGCCTACCGCACCTATCGGGACATTCCACTCTGCGGTCGAAATAAGCAAAAGAAAATAATCCCTTTTAAACCGGCTACGTGGAACATGAGAACTCTGCTGGACATTAATGCCGAAAGACCTCAGCAAAGGACTGCACTCATTGCAGCGGAACTCAACTCCCTGCAGAGATTTTTAAACAGGGAGGCTACCTCTGCACCCGTGCACTTTTCCTGTTCATCTCACATGTATGGATGAATGAAACTGTCCCTCAGCAGTGGAGGGACGCTAACATCATCTCCATATATAAAGGCAAAGGAGACAAGTCCCTCTGTGGCAACACCTGTGGCATTTCACTACTGGCTGTTGCTGGAAAAGTCCTGGCCAAACTCATGCTACACAGGCTGGTAAAACACATCTCAGAGGCGCTGTTTCCTGAGTCACAGTGTGGGTTCAGGAGGAATAGGAGTACTGTGGACGTGGTGTTCACAGCACGGCAACTCCAGGAGAAGTGAAGGGAGCAACACCAGGACCTCTTCATAGCCCTCGTCGACCTGTCAAAGGCTTTCGACACAGTCAACGGGGACATCCTATGGAACATCCTCCTGAAGTTTGGCTGCCCACGAAAGTTTGTCAACATCCTTCAAAGATTTCATGTGGGGATGATGGCACGTGTGACCATTGGAGGCCAGGAATCCGAGCCCTTCAGGGTGTGCACCGGGGTACGTCAGGGGTGCATCCTTGCTCCAGTTCTCTATAACATATTCCTCCTGTGTGTGACATTGCTGCTCCACGGGGAAATCAGGAAGGACAGTGGGGTTACTGTGGACTTCAGACTAGATGGAAACCTATTTAACATCCGTAGGCTCCAAGCGGTCACAAAAATGACATCTGAGCACATCATCGAGTTACAGTACGCAGATGATTGTGCAGTTGTGGCCCCCATATCGGAGGCACTACAAGCTACCCTTGCAGCTGCTGCAAGGGCGTATGGTAGGCTGGGGCTCTCTATACATGTGGCAAAGACTGAAGTAGTATGCCAGTGGGCATCTACTCCTCCAGCTCATTCACCAACCTTCCCCATCTCCGACAAACCACTTGCAACAGTGGAATCCTTCAAATACCTGGGCATCTTCCTCTCTGACGACTGCAGCATCGACAGGGAGATACAAAACCAGATTAAACAAGCGTCATTCTCTTTTGGCAGACTTAGGAAGGGTCTTTCAAAACAAAGACCTCAACCTCCACACCAAAATACCTGTCTACTTGGCAGTTGTCATCACGACTCTCCTCTACAGCTGTGAGGCATGGACCCTATACAGCCACCACCTCAGGATGCTTGAGGCCTTCCACATCAGATGCCTACAATGCATCCTGAGGATAACCTGGCGTGACCGAGTGCCCGATACTGAAATACTCCGCAAGACCAACTGCATCAGCATGGAGGCTACCGTCACCCAGCACCAACTTCGATGGCTCGGTCATGTCATCAGGATGCCAAAGGAGCGCTTGCTTACCGCGTAAAGTGCTGTATGGCCAGCTACATCTTGGCTGCCACTTGGCAGGGGGCCAGAAAAACGGTACGAAGACCAACTGAAGGCCATCATAAAAAAGTGGGGCCTGAACCTGAGCCAGCTGGAGGACACTGCCACCCAACGCTCCATCTGGCGGCAACTCTGTCAACAAGGGGTGCAAAAGCTCGAGAAGGACCACAGTGATCAACGGACCAGGAGACGTCTGAAGAGACATGAAGCCAGTACCACACCTACACCCCCAGTCAGTGATCTCACGTGTCCTGTCTGTGGCAGACATTGTGGATCGCGGATTGGGCTTTACAGCCATAAGAAGACCGACAAGTGACAGAGGCAGGATTGTCATCATCGGACATGACGGACAACCTTAAGTAAAGTAAGTGTGTGTGCATGTGTGTGTGTGTGTGTGTGTGTGTGTGTGTGTGTGTGTGTGTGTGTGTGTATTAACTTGATCATAACTGCAGGCAAAACAAAATATGGATGATATATTTAAATCAGAGGGAAAAAGTAGTATAACATCCTTCTCCAGCTACACGTCCTTCTGCCCCGTGTCGCTATCTCATTCATGAGGTGCATAGACCTTGTTTAACCAACTTGACATGGATAATCTCTCCTTTGCCGCTTCCCTCTTTAGCTTCTCCGTTTTATTTTCTTGCATTTGCTTTCTGTTGGTCATTATGCATTCTTGTGTAAGATGAAGGTGAATGTTAGAAACCTGGGCTCCCAAGCAGACCAGAGAAACCCCCATCCAGTCACATTAGTTAGAGGTGCAGCGAAACCTTTATTTAAAATCACCGTAATGTCAATTAGTACCATATAATTTGCAGACTATGTACTATACCATCCCCAGCTCTCAGTAATGCAGCATTTCCCGCCAGCTATGCAGTCAGATAAATGTAATATGCAAAGCATCTGCCCCTTACTGAATACTCTGATGTGATCCTGTTGTGGCCAGACTGTGTGCAGGAGCTGTTTAGGCATGGCTCTAACATGCATAATACCACCAAGCGGAGGGCTTTTAACTGTTAACATGGTTTGCTAAAGTAGATGGAGTGCCAGAGACAGGTTTCCTCAAACCTTGCAGCTTTTCTGCAAGCTTCTACTCAACATGGTGGAAGAGAGCCAGTGTCTACCAAATGACCCATTATTCTCCTTTTGCTCAAGAAACGGTGTGATTGGTAGTAAGGGCACCGGCTCTCTGGAAAACTGATTTATCCTGCTAAATGAATGGACTCACCTCCATTTTTCTTTTCTTTTGCCCTCCGAGTGAAAGCGTGCTGTTGCAGGTCACATTGTCCTCTCTGGACTCGGACAAATGCAAATTTTCAGTTCGTATTCTTGCAAGTGAATGAGCAAATGAGCAAATGCTTTGGCATCTTGTTGCTCTAAACAAACGCGGCACACTTTATGTCATGTAATTACTGGGTAAAACCACTGACACAAGCCCACCGCGGGAACAGGAAGCAGGGATGTTTGGCTAGTTGAGGTGGTGTAATGAAACATAAATGTTTGAATGAGACCTGATTTCCTTCAGGTTTATAAAGTCAGTCACGGTCTATGAGGGCTGTGGACAATTAAATAACACAGAATCCAGCCGAAGCGAGACCCTCAATACCAGAACAAAGGAAAACGCATTAGCCAACATCCCCGGCCTCGGTGGGACTCTCATATCGGCGGCCCCTGGGTCATAATTTTAATTACAGTTTTCCTTGCAGTGAATATGAGGATGAGTCTTAATGTGATTGGACATGAATCAGAATCGTGGCAGTAAAACTAAATTCTGGGGTCAAAGGTTGCCAAACCAAGGCTCCTGCATGTGCGTATATTAAACATATCCCCTTTAAGGTCCATGTGATGGAGTCTGTTAATTACAAGTGCCGTCGTATTCAAATGAGGCTCCCTGTGTTATAGATCCATCATCATCTAGGTCAGTGTTCCCCAACCCAGTCCTCAAGGACCCCCTATCCTGCAGATTTTCTTTGCAACCCTGAATAGGTACCTGTTTTTAGTTATTCAACCAATCAGCAATGAATTATGTCAGATGTTGCACACCTTGCATAATTAAGTGCTGTGAGATGATTGTACAAGTACAAGCAGGGCAACCTATGCAGGGTTACAAGGAAAATCTGCAGGACGGGGGGTCCTTGAGGACTGGGTTGGGAAACACTGATCTAGGTGGTGTTTCACTTTGATAGCATCAAACTATACTAGGCTGTCCTTTGACTGTAGTAGAGAGTGGCAGTGGGGTGTAGGACAGGAGAAAGACGAGGGGGGTTATGTGTTTTTTTAGAGAGTGGCAGTGGGGTGTAGGACAAGGGAAAGACCAGGGGGGTTTTGTGTTTTTTCTTCTCAGATCCTTGGTATAACTTTAAACATGAGGTAGGCGTCTTGCTTTTCAATGTTCTTGCCACTGATTAAACATTTATTTGACAAAGAAGGAAAACCAAAGGCAGGGTCTTATTTAGCAAATTGGGGGGGGGGGGCTCTGGCGAGGCTGTTAATATCCCATTCTGAGGAGCCTACTGTGCCCCGTGTCAGGTCTTTTTAAAAAAAGGACTAAATGGGTCTCTGGCCCGAGTCTTGCTGATGGTCGGTAGCGGAGCGGCAGAAATAAGTTGCGACACGTCCCGGGTTCAACAACCTTCTTCATGATGATGTTGTGGCCTCACTCGCAGGGACAGCCAGTCAGCACTGCACTCCCAGATAGCCATTCACAACAAGAGACTGTTTGAATGAGTCTGGCCGTCTCTTCTACACCGGCCTGAGGAGGCAGAAATGCTTACCTGGCGCTGAACCCTCTCAGTTACATGTAATGATAATACGATAAGGACACTAGGGACTTGTCATTCAGCAGGTCGCAGGTGATTAGACAGCCTGCTAGGTTTAAACTTAGTGCGGCTGTGGAGTTGACTAGTTTAATTAGTGTTTAGTCAGGGAATTTCTCATAGTATAGATCAGACTGGTCTATAACACTGAGACCGTCTCCCTACCCTGCTGTATTGCTCCTAAGCTCTCCCCTCCTAAACAACTGAACTGAAAGTAACACCATGTGCACACATCTACACCCTGACGTCCTACCCAACTAATAACTCCAGAGCAACTGCTTCAGTACTCCCTTGGAGTCAGTCAGCAGCACGCGAGTTTGGGCTGCACCACCGTGGCAGGGGAAGCCAGCACCTGGTAACAACTGAGATGATGATGATGATGATGGGACAAGTGGTGTGTTCTCACCCACTTCGTCACCTTCCTCCACACCAAACTCAGCAAACCATGTCTTTATGGACCTTGCTTTGTGCGACTGGCGGCCTGTCCAGGGTGTCTCCCCTCCTGCCGCCCAGTGACTGCTGGGATAGGATAGGCTAGGATTTATATATATATATATATATATATATATATATATATATATATATATATATATATATATAGTATATATATGTATGTATGTATGTGTGTGTGTGTGTGTGTGTGTATATATTCACATTCATTAAAGACATGCAGTGCAGAGATGATTAACGTGTTTAGCATATGTTAACCATATGTAATTATGGTATCACATGCGGAGAACATGTTTGTGCACATTAACAGGAAAATGTCATTCCATGAAAATGTTCCAAAACTCCATGTTTCCCAGTGCAAATCACATGTTCTCCACATGTGATTTGTATCATCTCATCAGTTAGTCGTACTGCATGTGGGGCTGTTCACGTGGGATTTTCCAAGTATGAAACTCACTTGTTTGGAAGGTGAATTCGTTACTGGTTAAAGCTTTGGTTGAAAAAGAAATTTCACCACTATGCAGATATGTTGACTGCCTCCACACACGGTGTGTTTACTAACCGTCCGAACAAATTTAGAAATAAGCTTCTCCAGGTCAAAACTTTGGTCCCACTGCCGTAGGAAAGAGGAGATGGGGGGGGGCTTGGCTCGGTAATCATTCAGCACTTTTTGATATTCAGCATCTTCTCAGATGGACTGCCAGACTCACCGCGGGGAAGAGAGCAGATGAATGATGCATTGCAGATTAATGGAAGATGGTAAGAGTGGGCTGCTGGCGCTTGCCATGGGAGCTGAACCCAAAGATTAAACAGATGAAGCTGGGCCGACACACTCACCTCGGTTAAATCAGTGGCAGCTCCGGATAACTTCACACTCTCCTGAGAGCACCTCTGAAGACTTCCTGTCGTCACGGGGAAGAGGCCAGACGTTCTGGACGCGAGGCCGCTCCGCTGGGCCTCGGCTGCAGTCACGCTCGTTCTGACAACAACCATTTAAGACAGTGGTCACTTATGCAAAAGCCCCCCTGTCAGACTGTAGCTTTTACTGTCAGACCCGCAGCTTAATTCAGCCAGTCACAAGACTGTCAAATGTTTACACTGACTTTATTGAGATGAATATAACTGTCAGTCAACGATAGCCAAAAAACCCCAAACAAAAACATTAGCGCAGGTAGAGGAGGCAGGGGGGCTGCAGCACCCCCTAGTGGTGGATGCAACCCCCAAGAAGCGGCAGGTGGTTGGGTAATATTTTAGACCCAACAGTATCCCTAACTTTTCCTGACGTATAAATGAAAAAAAAACAAACAAACAAAACAAAACATACCTTTATTTTAAACAGTGGGCTAGGCCCATGTAGAATGTACCTTTTTAATGACTGATGTCATCAGTCATCCATCCATCACCCCGTTTTTATTCTCAAAGTCCTGTGGCAATAGGGGCGTGACGAAGCGACAGGTGTGGGTACACTGGAAGTCGTAGCCACAAACTTGCACACAGGCGGCTTAGACCATATGGTCATTCTTCACTGAAAGGAGCAGAAGTGGAGTCCGGCAGCCCCCTGAGCGACTGAGCAGCCCTCTTTAGGACCGCACTGCTCACCTCCCTGGCACGAGGAAGGGTCTAGAAAAGGCGACCTTGTACTGACCTACATGCAGGTTATGTATTCACCATGCGCAGCAGTGAGGAAATACAGTACCTTCGACTGGGAACTTCTTGGCCTGTTTCTCGCCATCCGCCGCTTCCGGTTCCTGCTGGAAGGCCGCCGGTTCTCTGTGTTTGTGGACCACAAGCCGGTGACATTCGCCATGGCCAAAGCCACAGAGCCGTGGTCTGGGCGCCAGCATCGTCAGCTCTCTTACATCTCAGAGTTCACCACTTTATCCGGCACGTTGCCGGCAAGGACAACTTCGTCGCCGACTGCCTCTGCTGGGCGATGTTGGGGGCCGTCCACTTGGGACTTGACTACGCAGCCATGGCTGGAGACCAGGCTGCTCACACAGAAGTGCAGGCCTACTGGACTACTGACACCGAGCTGCAGTTGAAGGCTGTGGTGTTCAACAATGCCGGGGCCACACTTCTCTGTGACATCTCCACAGGTCAGCCCCGGCCCTTGGTGCCCACGGGCTGGCGGTGACAGGTTTTCGACACCATCCATGGCCTTTCACACCCAGGCGTGAAGGCGTCAACGAAGTTGGTGGGGGCCAAGTTCATATGGCATGGCCTCAGGAAGGAAGGACATCAAGGACTGGGCAGGCACTTGCGTGGTGTGTTAGCGCTCCAAGGTTCACTACCACATCAATGCAACCCTGGTGCCGTTCCCAGTGCCTGGGAGGCGTTTCGACCATATCAATGTGGACCTAGTAGGACCCCTTCCTTCCTCTCGTGGTTTTACTCATCTGCTTACCATGGTGGACAGGACCGCTAGGTGGCCAGAGGCTATTCCGTTGTCAACCACCACGTTTGCTGAGGTGGCCCGGGCGTTCATCGGGTCCTGGGTAGCCCGGTTTGGCACGCCATCTGACCTCACCTCTGACCAGGGCCCGCAGTTCACATCCGAGCTCTGGACTGCAGTCGCTGAAAGCCTAGGGGTGAAGCTGCACCGCACCACGGCCTACAACCCGCAGGGAAACGGTTTACGTGAGCGGGTTCATCGTCCTATGAAGGCCACTCTTCGGGCCAGCCTCACAGACAGTAGCTGGGTCGACCGGCTCCCATGGGTCATGCTTGGCCTGCGGACCGCCCCTAAGGAAGACCCAGCCACTGCGGGTCCCGGGGGAATTTCCCCCAGACGGCGCGGCACCCTGGCCTACTGCCCGCCAACAGGCTGTGTTCCAGGACGCTGCCGGCGTTTTCACTCCAGTCCCAACTTCGCGGCACGACCTCCCTCAGTCTTACATCCCCCAAGGACCTGCGGTCGGCCGGGTACGTCCGCGCAGATCCCGGGCTTTGTGGTGTATAGAGATACACGCGAAAGCAAATGTTTTTATTTGTAGTAATATGTATTTTATGTTTGACCTCTGACCCTCGATGTCTATTGGTTGGGTATGTTACATAACGCAGTCCTTTTGTAACGTTACTACGGTCTAGCAAATAAAAGAGGAAGACCAAGATACACCTTGATCGGTGTTTAATTCAGTTATCCTGTAGATACACGACACCCCTCCTTCGGGAAAAATGGAACTTGATTGATTGATTGATACGCGCGGACAAGGGCACAACTGCGCATGCGCTTGTCAACAAAAATGGACGCCGACTTTGAAGAGAGGCTTTGTGAAGAGGTCCGTCGTTACCCTCATCTTTATAATTCGTCATTAAAACACTACAAATATAACTGGATGTGCCCAAATTCATGGAAAGAACTTGCCAAGACTTTGGGGAAAGAAGAATGTGCGTGCCGACAGAAGTGGAAGTATCTGAGAGACAGATTCGTGAAGGCAGGAAGAAGCTGAAGGGAAGAAGCGGTACACCAGGCGGGAACATTTGTGTTCCCACCATTGTTCCCCTTTTGAGCTGGCTTTCCGAGTTCATTAAACACCGGGACACAGACTCCAACTTTCCAGTAGAGGTAAGTTAATGTGAATCAGTTTTGACGTGATGCCTTTTATGTTTACAACCACAGAGACATTAAACCACCACAGAGACAAAACCACCACGAGAAGCCTTGTGAAGTTACAGGGACAGGCCACGAACAGGCCAGTTCTCCAATCCAAGACAGTTCATGTTTTCAGTGGAGATTTCAACTGATTTGAATTGATCAGATTTGAATGATCATATCTGATGTGTTCAATCGTGACCCGTAAGCTTAGATAGCATATAATGTAATATTCCAAGTTTTGACAACATGCCTACATACTAAACAAAGCTCAGATCCGGTAGGCAGCCTAAGCTAACAGTCTACCGGTTATGTTAGCCTACATAACATGCGGCGGGTTTGAAATTGCAGGTCACGTGTGTGCTGATGTCCACTTGCCAACTGCAGATTGAGTTACGGGTTCGGGTGGGTCCAGAGCTGACTGTGCATCACTAGCAGTAGACAGTATATATATGTGTGTGTGTGTGTGTGTGTGAGAGAATGCGAGTGTTGGTGTTTTATGGTGTGTGTGGTTGTGTATGAGAGAGCGAGAGAGGGTGTGGAGGATCAACTCGTCGTCGCTATGAGGGGCTGTACAAACCATAATATTCACCCTTTGCACGTGACGTCACGTCCCACTCGCGGGGAATATGGACGCCATGACGGACGGCAGAAGACTTGGACGTCAAATTTAAGACAAGCAGGCACGTTAGCTATAGTTCGACATTTCGTTGTTTGAAGCTAGTTTTTATTTTACTTTTATGGTACGATGGTGATTTCCTGCTGTGCCGTGCAGTGTGCCAACAGGCAAGGCTGTAAGCCCAATCTAGCCTTTTACAGGGCACCTTTTGATGCCGACAGAAGACGGCGCTGGATAGCTGCTATCAATCGTAAGGACTGGCAGCTGTCCAAATACTCCCGGACCTGCAGTGAGCATTTTATTTTACGAGGTAAGTTTCATATATAACGTTTTCTAAGTTATGTAACCTAAGCTACGTTAGTTAGAGTCACGTCAAAACAAACTCTAAACGCTAATGCATAACCAGTCGTGAGAAGGGCTAGCTACTAGCTAGCATCGTTACTAGTAAACAAACCCTACTTGAGTTTGTTTAGCTGATGCATAACCAGTCATGAGAAGGGCTAGTTACTAGTTAACAATTGTTAGCTAGCCCTTCTCAAGACTGGTTAATGTTGAGTTATGGGTGACCAAACGTCCACTTTTCCCCGGACATGTCCTCTTTTCACGTCCTGTCCGGGGCGTCCGGGGGGAGGGGGGGTTAACTTTAATGTTATTGAAAATTCCTCCCAAAAGCAAATGAAGACATCTGATCCTTTTTAAAGAAGAACCAAAGTGTCAGTAACAGTTTACATATGATTAACTGAGAATGTTCTGTAATTAATCCAAACAATCTTTGAAATTAGTGTGAGAATTATTTACTATTAAATGCCAACCCTTCCTTTTCCATTAGTGGCTCAAGAGCAGAGTTATTATAGTATAAGTGATATTAATGTGCTGCTACTTGTACTGTAGTAAGATGTGAATATTATTTATAAGCTAAACTAGTCACAGCTTGTCCAACTGATTTGTTTGACTGTCAGGCATCATTTTATTCTGAAAATCCTGTCAGCAGCAGCCTGAGCAGCACAGAGACACAGACAGGTGAGCTGCAGCCTCTCAGGTGAGCTCTGATGTCATAGTGAAATATCTAGACATGAGTTCAGGAGTTGAATGAAACATAATACAAAGTTTTTGAGATAGTTTCAGCATCACTGTGGCTCTGTGTCATGAAATACACAAACTGATCCATACAGAGGAGGCCTACTTTAAATATATTCAAATTATAAGGTATCTTTGAGTAAACTCCGAGTATCATTGAAGTATCTCGAGGCTGGAGGCAGTGTGTCCTCTTTTTTGGAACGTAAAATATGGTCACCCTAAGTTATGGAGTAGCGACAGCTAATGCAAAATCAGTCCTGAGAAGGGCTAAACTGTTAACTGTTACCTCACTTCGAGGTTGGGGGAGAGGGAGGGAGGGAGCGAGACAGACAGACGGACAGATAATGGGAGGGTGACAGGAGGTTGAGAGGGAGAGGGGGAAAGGGCGGGAGAAAGGGAGGAGAGGGAGAACATGGAGTTAAAACATTAGGCTAACTTGACTCTGTCAATGCATTGATCGTTATAGGCTAGAGATAGTAGTGAACATGGTAATGTCAGGCTTTCATCTCAACACAATTGGATGTCTGATTTCTTTTTTCTTTTTATCAGGAAAGAAGAGTGATGACCCTTTGTCACCTGATTATGTGCCATCTGTTTTTGCGCACATGAAGACCCCTGAGAAGAGGCAAGCCCAGAAAAGTCTGGAGAAGTATGAAGTGAGAGAGGCCATGAAAAAAAGGAAGAGCCAGGAGTCATCGAAAAGGAAAGCTGCCAGAGCACTCCTCGATCTCTCAGCTGAGGAGAATGGGCCAGTATTAGTTGAAGCTGAAGATGAGGCTACAGTCAGTGATACAGGTACAAATTCAAAATGTGATGCTATGTGCCAAACAGACCTGACTTCAGAGGACATCGAGTCACTGCAATAGGAGTGTCAGCAACTCCGGGGTGAGACCTTTACACTGAAAGAGAAGCTGAAGTCAGATCATGTGGATTGAACTCCGGCAGACTGGACAATTTTGCTAGATCCCTGAACACATCGGTAGGAAGAAGGTACGGGTTGGTAGCTAACCCTGCTATCGCTAGCTTCTCCACATATCGCTCTTTGTGCCGTCCTACAAGGTGACTCACTTCACAGGACAACTCCACAACATTGCTCTGACTATTGGTAGCCATCATTTAAATTTAAACTATAATAGCTACTCATCCGTTGCAATATTTTGTTAGTTTTTGTTGTTCGCTTTTGAATACGTGTATGTATGTATATATATATATATATATATATATATATACAGGTGAGAGTGAAAATATGTGAAAGGATAGTGTATACATATAAGAGGCCAGAATTAATTATGGCTTGTACGGCCCCTCATACCATTTCCAACTCGTTATATGCGGCAGCTTGGTCAGTGGCCTTATGTTTAAAACTATGATGCTCGAGGTACCCGTTTAGTGTTGGTTGTGCAGGTGCAGTGCTGTTCAGTAGATATCAATGGTGTAGTGTACCAGTCGAGAAAAACAACCCAGTCGCCAGAATAAAACGTTGGTATTCTGTGTTTCTGCAAACCAGAGATACATTGAAATCTCGACGTTTCTGAACCAAAAATACGTTTCATATCAACGTTTCATTTTATAGCCAACGCTGGCGGAGCCTGTGGCCACATCACGTGACTTTCAAGTTTCTGTCTGCGAAAAGAAAATGGCTGACGATCCTTTTAAGATAGTTTCGACATCAAAATGCGTCTTGATAAGATTTATTGTATTTTCATAAGCTTCGTTCAGTGAATGTATATGAAATTTAGTTTGTTAGTTATTCCGAAGATTCTTTCAGGTCTCGCCAGAAAATTGTTGGAATGCTACGTTTCCAACATTGAACACAACCCCAAAACGCGTTTCTACAATATTTTCGAAAATATCCTAAATAAATGAACATTGTATGCTTTGTTTTTGAAACAAACGGCATAAATGCAGTGTACTTCATGTTTCGGCTATAGTAAAAACTTGATATTGTAACGATCACGGATGAATAGGCTCGGTAGCCATTGGCTAACAGGTCGGATTCTTTAGTCGACTGGTTACCTTGTCACCCGCGGTGCAGGAGATACGGGTTCGCGTCCCGGCTGTGTCGGTTCTCGACGTGCCCCCTGAATTCGCTGCATTGGTGTCAGAAGTGGGATGGTACGACCGTGAGGCCATCGGAAGCGTGTGCGCCCAGAGGCGTGAGGGCATGGGGACGCGCTTCCCAAAGGAGGGGGGTAGTGTAACGTGCACGGATAAGTAGACACGTTAGCCCTTGGCTAACGGGTCGGACCCTTTAGTCGACTGGTTAACGTTGTCGTTTTCGGTGGGAGCCATGTGTTCGCGTCCCGGATGCGGTGTCCCGAGCTGCTCCCCTGAATTCGCTACAACATATTCTGGCCTGGCAGCCTGTCCAGGGTGTCTCCCCGCCTGCCGCCCAATGACTGCTGGGATAGGCTCCAGCATCCCCACGACCCTGAGAGCAGGATAAGCTGTTCAGATAATGGATGGATGGAAAAAGGGAAACTGCAGGAAGGCATTGTGATACCTGATTTCAGATGATTAGACCATGTCCCAGTTGACCATGTGAGCAGAGATGTTATCCATCATGCTTCCACAGAATGCGGGAATGGTACGAAGTGCTAAATCAATTTATGGCCCATCAGTTTAGACAAAGTGGTGAGTTGTGTTCCTGTGATTGCCAGAGCAGCAAATTGTAGACTCATCAACAGAATGAGCTCTGCTCCTGTATGAACATTAACTAGAAGTCTGCACCCAGTAGAGTGCAGATCGTATCTCCCCCTTTCCGGTGCTTGGACTCAGGCGACAAACCAGCTGAGGACTTGGCACTGAATTGTGGTATAAAACAGGTTTTTCAAAGGTTTTGAATCGCCGCAACCACGAGAAGTCCTTGATCATACAGTCATAACTGTGCACAAAAATAAGTAGACTGACAGACCCAGTAGTAGCAGCGGACAGATACACAAACACGGACAGAAAAACCAGTGTTTTTCCTGCCATTAAGACTTTTGCGCAGTGCCCAATTCGACTGAACGGGAAATACGTAATAAAAAAAAAGTTTTTAATATGCAACGCTCAAGCTAAAAAATCTGCCTCCTAAAAGCTTTTTGCCTGTCAGTCTGTGGATGCGCAGCCTGCTAGGTGGGCCCTCACATGAATGGGACCCAGTCTAATATGAACCTACACTTTCCAAAACGACAAGGTTGGCCGTGTGACCATTTTGGTCTAACCCTGACCCTGTCTGTATTCTCATAATATAATACAGTTGGGTGAACTGTTTACTCTCGCGCATGCGCGACTCACATCTGTGGTCGACTCATATCAGGCAGCGACAAGAATATGCAACACTTCCTGTTTTGACTGCAACCTGGAGGAAGTTATTCCTTTATAACTTTAAATTATATTTTTTTGGATTATCAAAATTCTTTTAAAAGCTTTCGATCATGTCGCGACCCGATCAGAGTCAACCGTAGATGTGAGTCGCGCATATGCACGGTGAACTTAGATCAGGCGGCGAGTGAAAGCAGCGTTGGTCGAGCGAGATAGAGAGTGAATGAAGAGAGGGAGCGGCGATAGAGAGTGAAGAGAGGGAGCGGCGATAGCGAGAACGAACGTCTTTCAAAGGTTTTGAATCACCGGAAGAATGAGAGGTTCTTCATCATACAGTCGTAACTGCAAAAAAAACCCAAAAAAACGATTGTTTTAGACTGATCGATTCAGTAGTATGGGAGATTAGCTGTGGACAGACACACAAGCGCGCACACAGACACACACACACACACACACACACACACACACACAGACACACACACACACACAGCATCCTCTTCAGGCTACCGTGTGGCAGGGACAGTAACAGGACTTTGAGGAAGCGAACGCTTCAGAGGGACCACGTGTGATGCAAAGCATATTTGCTGAGAGACGGAGAGGCCAGTCCCAAACAGCAGGGCCTGCTGCTATCTCCGCTAGAAAACACAGCTGATCCTTTGCAAATGAGGAATACATCTGATGTCGGAAGACTTTTGAATGTATTCTCATTGTACCAGCGCTTGATGGCACCATGGATTAATGCCATTACCAAGAGCTTTGATGGTAATGAGCAGCAAGAGGACTGCTGGAATTGTGTCTGGGTTAGGACTCCACATACGCTTCCTGGAAGCCTGATAGGGACGAGAATGCTGATGGATGAATGGACGGATGGATGGATGGACGGATGGATGGATGGACGGATGGATGGATGGATGGATGGTCGGTCTGTATACTTTATACCAGACTGTGCTGAAATCTGCCAACACCCAGCTGCAAAGTAAAAGTACAAACAGTGAAGGTGACTGGTGTGGAAAATCTTCCTGCACTCAGGAAATAAAATGAGGTCTAATTATTCTGTTTCATTTTCGAAATAAACAGAACCCTCCTTTTTTATTTACAATGAACCATAAAAACTGTTAGATAACCACCCTTATTTGTACTTATCAAACACAAAATAACGGAGAGGTGAGGGAGAGGTGAATTCATGAATGAAAACTGATTCATTTCAATCCCCAAGACTACGGTTGAATTACTTTCCCAAAGCATTTGCTGCAGTGGAGCCATTTGTTTTCAGATGAACAGGATGTTTTTCACGGGGTTGCCATAATTGGGGCTCGCTCCCTGCAGCCCAGACTGCTTCTCATAGAGGCACAACAGCTCGGCTCACACTCACAGCATTCATGGTCTTTATTTGTGCCACCATTTTGATGATTGCCAATGTGTATTTGTTGTAGAACCCCCCCACCCTTTTCTCCCCAATTGTATCTGGCCAATTACCCCACTCTTACGAGCCGTCCCGGTCGCTGCTCCGCCCTGGTCGCTGCTCCGCCCCCTCTGCTGATCTGGGGAGGGCTGCAGACTACCACATGCCTCCTCCCATACATGTGGAGTCGCCAGCCGCTTCTTTTCACCTGACAGTGAGGAGTTTCAACAGGGGGATCTAACGTGTGGGAGGATCATGCTATCCCCCCCCCCCCAGTTCCCCCTCCCCCACAAACAGACGCCCCGACCGACCAGAGGAGGCGCTAGTGCAGCAACCAGGACACATACCCACATCTGGCTTCCCACCCGCAGACACGGCCAGTTGTGTCTGTAGGGACAAAGCCGGAGGTAACACGGGGATTCGAACCGGCGATCGCCGTGTTGGTAGGCAGCGGAATAGACCGCCACGCCACCCGGACGCCCCCAAGAAAACTCTGAGTGATGCTGTGACATCGTCTTTAAGAGTTAAGAGAAAAATCAGGCTAAAGTTATGTTAATTTTAATCTCTGTCTCCCATAGCGTCATCCATCTTTCTCAGGTTATCCTAACAGAGTAAGGTTGTCATGGAAACAGAGGACTATTGTTTAATACATGTTAATACACCACAAACCATACCAATAACATATCATAGTAGACCGCTTCTCTTCAAATCCAAAAAGACATGCATGTTAGGGTTAATACTCCTGCCTGTGCCCCTGAGCAAGGCGATGGAAAGAAGAGCTGGAGTTGGTCCCCGGGTGCTGCAGTTTCCCACTGCTCCTCTACAATAGCATGGTTACATGCAGAAAACACACACATTGTAAGAATACAATGTCAAATAAAGTGGCTTCCATTCATTCATCACTATATTGCTACCACATCAGCTCCTTACACCACTCCTACACCCACAGTGGTGGACTCGGGCTGTTTGAGGGGTGAAAAACATAAAGGGCACCAACATGATAAAGGGTCTTCATCGTGTTTTATCTACCATACGGCCTCCCACGAGGGCAATTATGTGGTAGTTTTTTGAACATGAGGGCACCAGTGGGGCAATCCAGATTCACACCACACCAGACCTGCCGTGAAGGATTTCACCAAGTTTATTCGGGGCGTCGGGGCGTCATGTTAAAGAACAACTTCCACGTCTCAAGTCTTTGATTCCCGTCCTCTGTGTCCTTCGTGGTTCAGGTCTCCCTCTCATCGGTTCAGAGTCCCGGTAGCGACTCTTACCCCCGTGTTTTGGACTCTTCCTGCCCCGTCTCTGTTTTGAGAGTCTGTCTTTGACTCACTCTCGGCCATCACGTCTGGTGTCCTACCCGCTGACCCGCCACTGCCGTCCCAGTTCACCGAACTTGTGGCTTTTCTCCCATTGCTGGCGAGGATGATGTTCTGATGCACCGCAGCAGTCCTGACCCCCCTCTCATCCACCCTCTCACCCCCGCTGGATAAAGGATGCCCTATCGAAAAGTAAACGATCCCTTCGTGGCTCTAATGTAAAATTCTCTAAAATTTGGCAA
The DNA here is from genome assembly GCF_029633865.1 of Lampris incognitus. Classification (NCBI taxonomy): domain Eukaryota; kingdom Metazoa; phylum Chordata; class Actinopteri; order Lampriformes; family Lampridae; genus Lampris; species Lampris incognitus. The sequence goes on from NC_079229.1 coordinate 7,720,664, forward strand.
CCCTTCTTTGGACATGTCAGGTCCCCTTCAGCTGAATGCTGCGCCCCCCCCCCCCGTACTGCACCAGCATCCTGCACCTCCTGCTGTCCCTATGCCGGCAGCACACAGCATGTCTACTATGGTGGTGTCTCCATCATGTCATGCATGTTGGGTGTATTTTATGCTAGAGTTTGTGTGCTTTTTGTGTTGAAACTTCCACAAATAAATCATATTTCTGAGTCCCGGTCACATCAGTCACCTTCACTCCTGATAACACCGTTTGATGCCCGTCCTTCCCCGGGCTGTAACATCTGGGTACAGCATGGTGGAGCTTTTTCCAGCGGTTAGGCAACTTGTGTATGATGTGTAGGGGCATAAATTACATTCTGCTTATCAAATGATGTAAACCTTCACTGATCTTGGTGAACGTGGTGTCGCTGAGATGGCGGTGTTTATACGCCGTCTTCCTTCCGCGGTGAAGATGTGGACCGACTGCCGTGTCTTCTTGGATCGTTGCGCACATTTCTGACGCCGGCTTGCTGTATTCTGTGATCTGTGTGATGCAGGTGGAGATGAACTCCACCCAGCCAGGTTGCAGCAAGCAACGTGGATTCACTCCCGCTGCTAAAAGCTCTTTAACCAACGTGTTCTCCTGCTCTGTGAAGAATAATCTCACCGAGGCCGCGATGACGACTCGGCCCACGGTCTGTCCTGCAGCTCAACAGCTGACCTTCTGACTGCACTCCGGCAGGAGTCTTAAGACTTGGATGAGACACCTCACCGGCAGACACCCAGAGGCTGCCGCCGTCCTCTGAATAGTAAATGTAATAGTATTCCAACCTGGCTACCACCACCACCACCATGGGTGGTGGCAGTTGTAACGGACGAGAGAAAAGTTGTCCATTGGAAAAGCATGTCTGTTGGTACACCTCAGCAGTTTCCCACTTAAAACCAGATTCGTTCCCGTGATCCATAGCACAGTACGATCCACTGACGAGGTGCTGTTGCTTGTCATCTCCAAACCTGCTGGTAGTGCTCACCTGACGGCTGCCTACTCCACTACCACGGCTGCTACGCCGGCTTTAAGATAGGCCTCAGCGACACCTGAAGGACAACCTGGCCTCAAGTCAAAACATGGTGGTCCAAAGATCCTGAAGCCCGACCAGACTAGCCAGCCACCTGCTCCCTCAAAATAATGTAATGATGTCCCCCTTTCTGCTGATGTTCCCTTATTCTGGTGTATTGGTGTATCCCCCACCTGAGCCCTCACCCTAAACGATGCCTGCGGCCTCCCCCAGCCATACAGATGTGCCTCTGTTAAAGCTCCTCTTTCTTTCCCTCTGTAACCTAGTTTATCTTTTTGCCACGTCTATTTTAGTTGTCATTATATATAAGTACAATTATTCATAGTTACCATTGTATATAGGTACAATTACTCATAGTTACCATTATATATAGGTACAATTATTCATAGTTACCATTATATATAGGTACAATTATTCATAGTTATTATATATAGGTACAATTATTCATAGTTACCATTGTATATAGGTACAGTTACTCATAGTTACCATTATATATAGGTACAATTATTCATAGTTATCATTATATATAGGTACAATTATTCATAGTCACCATTATATATATAGGTACAATTATTAATAGTTACCATTATATATAGGTACAATTATTCATAGTTACCATTATACACTGCTCAAAAAAATAAAGGGAACACCTAAAAACACAATATAGACCTCGATGAATGAAATATTTCAGCTGAAAATCTTTATTTATTAGACAGAGGAATGTGTTTAGAGCAAAATAACCTAAGAATGATCAATGGAAATCAAAATCATTAGCCCATTAAGGTCTGGATTCAGAATCATACTCAAAATCAAAGTGGAAAATGAGAACATAGGCTGATCCAACTTCTGTGGAAATTCTTCAAGACGATTCAAAATGAGGCTCAGTAGTGTGTGTGGCCTCCACGTGCCTGTATGCACTCCCTACAACGTCTGGGCATGCTCCTGATGAGACGACTGATGGTCTCCTGAGGGATCTCCTCCCAGACTTGGATCAGGGCATCGGTCAACTCCTGGACAGTCTGTGGTGCGACATCGCGTTGGCGGATGGTACGAGACATGATGTCCCAGAGGTGCTGGATTGGATTCAGGTCTGGGGAATGTGCAGGCCAGTCCATAGCATCAATGCCCTCGACATACAGGAACTGCTGACACACTCTGGCCACATGAGGACGAGCATTGTCATGCATGAGCAGGAACCCAGGGCCCACTGCACCAGCATATGGTCTGACAATGGGTCTGAGGATCTCATCCCGGTACCTAATGGCAGTCATGGTACCTCTGGCTAGCATGTAGAGGTCTGTGCGGCCCTCCAAGGATATGCCTCCCCAGACCATCACTGACCCACCGCCAAACCGGTCATGCTGGAGGATGTTGCAGGCAGCAGAACGTTCTCCACAGCGTCTCCAGACTCTCTCACGTCTGTCACATGTGTTCAGTGTGAACCTGCTCTCATCTGTGAAGAGCACAGGGCGCCAATGGCGAATCTGCCAACCAAGATGTTCTCTGGCAAAGGTCAATCGGGCTGCACGGTGTTGGGCTGTGAGCACAGGCCCCAATTGTGGACGTCGGGCCCTCATACCATCCTCATGCATTCTGTTTCTCACTGTTTGAGCAGAAACCTGCACCTTAGTGGCCTGTTGAAGGTCGTTTTGTAGGGCTCCGGCAGTGCTCCTCCTGTTCCTCCTTGCACAAAGGACCAGATAGCGGTCCTGCTGCGGGGTTGTTGTCCTCCTGCGGCCCCCTCCACGTCTCCTGGTGTACTGGCTTGTCTCCTGGTACCTCCTCCATGCTCTGGACACTGTGCTGGGAGACACATCAAATCTTGCCACAGCACGCATTGATGTGCCATCCTGGATGAGCTGCACTACCTGAGCAACTTCTGTAGGTTGCAGATACAGCCTCATGCCACCTCTAGTGGTGAGGGCACTAGCAACATGAAAAACTAACCAAAGATCGGCCAGAAAAGATGAGGACAGGCAAATGGTCTGTGGCCACCACCTGCAAATCCATTCCTTTTATAGGGGTTGTCTTGCAAATTGTCTAATTTCCACCTGGTGGAAATTAGACAATTTACCAACAGGTGAAATTGATTCACAAATCAGTGTTGCTTCCTAACTGGACAGGTTGATATCTCAAAAGTGTGATTGACTTGGAGCTACATTGCATTGCTTATGTGTTCCCTTTATTTTTTTGAGCAGTGTATATAAGTACAATTATTCATAGTTACCAACATGGACTAAAACCCAGATGAGTTTGGTAAAGGTGTCAGATGATGAGCAGTGTACGGGAGCCCTCTAGTGGCAAGAGTGGATACTACAGTTTGAAGATTACGTGTACAGTAATGACGTGTTGATTAGGCTGCGTTGGAAAGTGTATTTTATTTGGTGATACGTGGATACAATTCATTGTTTTGTCTCATGTGTACAGTTAAAATAAACGTTAAAAACGGAACAAACTGAATCATTCTTGGGCCGAGCAGATACTCATAGGAGCATGTGTCAGCCACATGGCTCTTCTCTTTTGGTTTATTAGGAAAGCCTTACAGTTGGTGTAAATGTACACACATTACATTTAGTGTAATTCTGTGTAAAGCTGGAATGTTAAGTTTCCTCTGTGATCGTCTCGGTGTTGGTTGTGTGTATTTTTTCTTTTTTTGTCGTTATTTTGGGTCAAATGCCGCGTGCAGAACCTTTAAAGTCGGACTGTAAGCAGATTTAACTTTTCATGTCTAAAGAAACCTTCAACAAGGATAAAAAAAGATTTAGGATTTTTTTGTGCGTAACTGATTATTAACATTGTTTTTAATACCTTTATCAAGATCTGTACAGGAGCGGTGTAGTCCTCATGAATATTCATGAGCTGACTTTTGACAAGTACAGGTAAGGGTGGGCGGGTTTCACACTTTGACTTTATCTGATTGGCTGTATGTAAAGGAGTGTCCGATGACATCATAGGTATCAGGCAAAAGATCAGCTGAGAGAAGATGACGTAGGAAAGAGTGTAGCACAAAACGCTTTAACGACTAACGTGATGAGTGACGTTACACAGTAATAGCGTCAATTTCAGTCCGACTAACAGTTATTTTACAACGATACAAAGCACAATGCTGATTATAAAATAAAACAATAAATAGAAGTTAAGAAAACAATGATTAAGGGCACACAAAAAGACACCAGCAAATCAAAAAAGACCCTTTATTAAACACACGTCAGTTTCACCGCTGCAGGATCACATGACGCCCCTTCATCATCAGTGTATTTGGCAGTCAGAGAAGGATGTTTGCCACGGCTCAGTAGTCTACACACAAGACAAAAAGCCACTAAATCAACCCGGACACTGACAAAATTTAACTACAAATGAGATCCTCCTTTTTGAATGGTTTTTTTTTATTTTTTTTTTTAGTCGACCAGTTTGTGAACCTGCTGAAGAAAATGACGAAGCGGGGCGTCTACCTTGACTTCCCGTTGCCCCTCTGACCCTGAATGGTTTGCAGAGGGTAACGTCAAACGCTGGTTGCCACAACACGCCAAACGGTTCAGTGCATTCTTACTGTACATGGAAAGTTTATGAAGGGCACACGATCATCCTTCATTTTGCAAAGAGTTGCAGAAATTGCATACAGTGTGAAACACAACCAAACACACTAGGATTACACACCCCTCTCCGTTATTTGGCTCCTCATCTTCAAGACAAATATGGCAGTTAAATCCATCATCAGCATCATTCATTTGGTCTGCTATATAATGACACACCTCCTGGACTCTACAGTGGCAATGGCAAATATCAAATACTTATGAAGTGTTAAAGGTACTGACTTGTTATTAAATGGACAATAAAAAGGTAACTGACCTTTATTGTTAAAAACGTAGCTTTGTCCTTCAGCCCGTTAGTACGCCATGGCGTGGAAGCTTGTCTGAATGTCCACATCATCAGCAGCGTTAATCGGGTCCCAAAGTCAGTAACAAGGAAGCTTGGCGAGGAACTTCCTTTAAAATCCGGTTAAAAACGACTGACGGGTTAACTTTGTCGAGCGCGGCGACTCTGGAAAAGATTTCCCATCATTCTGTTGATAACACACTGATGCGTCTCCACCGACCCACAATAACAGAAAACCAGTCAGTCTGCCCTCGATTATTGCCTTCAGCTCTCCATCACTTCTCAGTCTACCGTTCAAGACGAGTGTGAAGGTGTGAAAGTAAAAGCAGAGTGAGTTTGAACACGGTTATTTGCAGGGTGTCTACATTTTCAGTTTCTCTGCTGAAGAAGCTTAGCATTCCTTCCAACCAGCTGCTATATTGCATCATTATCTGTTCAAGATGACTAAAATTAACCCAACCTAGCTGTGTAGCAAGGAGCAGCGCCCGGGGACCAACTCCAGTTGGTCTCGCCATGCCTCGGTCAGGGGCACAGACGGGAGTACTGACCCTAACATGCGTGTCTTTCTGATGGTGGGGGAAACTGCAGCACCCGGAGAAAACCCACCGCAGACACGGGGAGAACATGCAAACTCCACACAGAGGACGACCTGGGGTGACCCCCTAAGGTTGGACAACCCCGGGGTTCGAACCCAGGACCTTCTTGCTGTGAGGCGACGGCGCAAACCACTGGGCCACCGTGCCGCCGTGGTGACAGATGGAAACCAGTGGTTAGTCCGTATGTGGCAGGAGTGTCGGAAAAGCTGAGATGCGTATTTTCCAAACACCGCATCTCAGTTGCTTTCACACCCCAAAAGACGGTGCACCAGACTTGGTCCACTCCAAGGATCGGGTCCTCCGGCAGAAACAGAGCAATATAGTGTACGCTGTTAAGTGCCGGGAGGATTGCCGGGACTTCTACATTGGGGAAACTAAACAGACGCTGGCCAACACAGGAGAGCTCACATGCCACGCCAGGACTCCACAGTCTACACCATCTACAGTCTACACCATCTACAGTCTACACCATCTACAGTCTACACCCATCTACAGTCTACACCATCTACAGTCTACACCATCTACAGTCTACATCCATCTACAGTCTACACCCATCTACAGTCTACACCCATCTACAGTCTATACCCATCTACAGTCTACACCCATCTACAGTCTATACCCATCTACAGTCTACACCCATCTACAGTCTATACCCATCTACAGTCTATACCATCTACAGTCTACACCATCTACAGTCTACATCCATCTACAGTCTACACCCATCTACAGTCTACACCATCTACAGTCTACACCCATCTACAGTCTACACCCATCTACAGTCTATACCCATCTACAGTCTATACCCATCTACAGTCTACACCATCTACAGGCCAGTGGCTACTCTTTCCAGGATGAGGATGTGCACATCCTTGATAGGGAGGAACGCTGAATGGGGAGTCAAAGAGGCCATCTATGTGAAGAGGGAATGACCAACCCTGAACCGGGGGAGGGGGGGGGGCTATGAGTACATCTGTCACCATCTTTCAATGCTGCTAACTCTAGTTAATGGTCATACCCATATTTGCATATGAAACTGGTCGTTGGTTTGGGTCGTTATGCAGCAGTATTGTTTATAAGGGGGGGGACACCTGCAGTAAGTGGAGACTGAAGATGTGATGAAACGTGAGTGATGAAACGTTTCTGTCAGTAACCGTTGTGTCCAGATGAGCTGATTCAACTTCATTTGACACAGTGAGGGACGCTGAAGACTTTGTGCATTTGGACGTCTGACACAAAGGTCCCACCTTCCTTCTCCTTAATAACACGCCTTAACTCGCTTCATAGAATTTGACTAGTTAGACAAAAAGGACCAGCTTTACTCAACTGACATGCATCCAAAGCATCATTTCTTTGACATTCACCTCCTCTCTGCATTCATCATCTAGGATTTAAGATATTTGCCCAGCTGGACATCGAGTGCATCATTGAAATACATGAAATATTATGAACTTAATATTCACGTGTCTAACTACACACAGAACAAGTATGAGCGGTCAACAAATAAATTAAAAACATACATCCCATTATTCATAGTTAATAGCAGCGCTACTGATTTGAAGTAGGGTTTTCTAGAATTGCAAATACTCATAAAACCAGTTTCTAGTGAGCAAAACGGGAAGACCGAGAGAGTCTATGAAGAAAAATCAAAAAGCGGAAACTTTGCAATATCAATTTTAAATAACAGGTTAAAATCCCTTTAGCTGAATACCATGATGGACAACTGCAGTAGTAAAAAACACACAGAAAACATCTTGAACTGACAGTTGGTGCAGAGTCCATGTGATCTATATGTTCTATATGCTGATGTCCTCCAACAAAGCAACTCCAGTGCATTCATACAAAAACAGTCTTATTTTCCATGTCGAGCATCAACAGACTCACATCAAGATTTACTTTCATTTTCCTAAAAAGACTTATAATCAGGGCTGGGAGCTGTGCACAAAATCCAATAACACCATATTTTTGAACCAAATACCTCGATATCGATATTTTGATGATATTGTGGGAGATGACTATTGGTGCTCTCACAAAACATTTACACAATCACCAGTAATGCCTAGATAATAACTATGTAATAACTACGTGGGCAAAGGCAAATAACATAACAGCTAGAAGAGTCTGTTATGTTCAGAAAATTACACCACTTTACTGTAACGCAGCCTTTAAAACCAGGAAAAGACAACACTATGTCATATGACGATATCCAAAATCCCAGACGATATCTAGTCTCATATCACCATATCCATATATAATATCGATATGTTGCCCGGCCCTACTTATAACTGCAATTGTTCACATTCTGTACCGATTTTCTTTCAAAAACAGTTCTGAAAATAGTTCCTGCTAAATGGACAAAGTCGGAGATTGTGTCTTAAATGACCACAGGAGCAGTTCTTTCCCCTCTCTGTATAGAATGTAATGTGTGCGAGGTTACTAAACAACAGAGCCCTTAGATTTAAAAAAACTGCAGTAAGTAGTTGAGCACTTGCTGGTAAATCTGTATAATAAAACAATGCAGTTAAATATACTAAAGAAAACAATACTTGTGTTGTCACACACTTTGCATCAGACTTTGAGTCTGGAGTCTCGCCAGCCAGTAGGATAATGTCTGCCTTACTACGGTATTTACATTGGGAACATTTGCTGTTAATGAGAGCTGCGTTTAACCTTGCTGAATGAATACGTCAGTCATCTCGGGCAGTTTGGCCGGCGTGGTCATATTCAGATTGACTGGTAGGGCTTTTAACAAAGCACTGTATCCCCTACCATCTCCAGAGCTCTGTTCTGCAGCCCAGCCCGCCCTTTGACCCCTCTACAGAAACAGACAAGTTTCTGCCTTGACTGAATAATGGCGTGGTAATGAAAAGCAATGGGTTTCATCGTAGTACTGCCGAGAGATGCCCGACTATCTCAGATTATTTACCAATCAGGAAATGTGCATCAACCACATGGGCAACCTTACATTTAACGCACGGGACGATCCCAGTAATGCTAACGCTAACGCTAACCTCTAACCCAATGTAAACTCTTAAAACCTGAAAATGTATGCAGCGAAATAATACTGATCTAAAGGTAGGGGAAATACATCTTGCTTAATCAAAACTTAAGCATAACAACACGCTTGAAGAGGTACAACGTGATTATATTGTTTTTCTGCATAAATTAACTTGGCGAGAAACGGACCAGCGAGCTGTTTCGATTACATAAATCACTTTTTAGGTCATAAAGACGAAGTTATTCTTTCCAGGCCCGCCTGAAATCAGTCGAGACAGACATACCTCACACCTTGTCAGACCAACACTTCCTTCCAAAATAGAGATTACTTCCACTGTATCCTTCATTTTATCCTTTGCCATGAAAATGGGTCTTATTCATGAGAGTATAAGCAGAATTGCATTTTGGTCTGTCCTCTTGCAAAGTCTTAGAAACGGCGTACGTAAAGCGCAACCACTTCCTGTAAAAAAATATCGCTTTAGGTCAATAATGGCAAGCCGTTAACGTTTTAGCTTATAAATTTCCACTGGGCTTCTTCAAATGTCCTCATGTGGGCAAAGACGACTGCTTTCTGTCCTTCCTTACCTGCAGCAAACACCTGAGAGGCAGACGTGGGCGTGGTGCAACACACTAAACTGTCCCCCTCCGTTCCTCAGACCCCGCAGTCACTGATTCTGTCCTGGAGTTTGCGAGAGAGGATGAGGAGGGTGGAGAGGGAAGCGACGGAGATGTGGAAGAGCAACTGCCATGTGTTCCTCAGGCCAAACAGGTAGGCGTTGCATAAGACAATCAGGCTCAGCAACGTGAAGGACTTGAACCTCTTCAGGGATGAGTGGAGCAGGTACAGTTGGCACTGTTGGCACACACACACCACAGTCACATGGAAGACGGCCGTGTTAACACTGGCTGAATGGAAACAAATAGATGATAAAGATTTGAATTTTTTTTTTATGTGGATTTTTGCCAACTACCCCACTCTTCCGAGCCGTCCCGGTCACTGCTCCACCCCCTCTGCTGATCCGGGGAGGGCTGCAGACTGCCACATGCCTCCTCTGATACATGTGGAGTCGCCAGTCCGCTTTTTTTCACCTGACCGTGAGGAGTTTCACCAGGGGGACGTAGCGCATGGGAGGATCACGCTATTCCCCCCAACTCCCCCTACCCCCCCGAACAGGCACCTAGACTGACCAGAGGAAGAGCTAGTGCAGCGACCAGGACACATGCCCACATCCGGCTTCCCACCCACAGACACGGCCAATTGTGTCTGTAGGGACACCCGACCAAGCTGGAGGTAACATGGGGATTCGAACCGTCGACCCCCGTGTTGGTAGGCAACGGAATAGACCACCATATCACCCGGACGCCCCAAGATTTGAATTTTAAAAGCCATTGATACGTAATATTCAAATTTAAACACCACTGAATCCATAGAATTGAAATATTTTATTTTTAAAACAATGTATCCTCATTTCCTTCATTTAGGGAGGTGGCGAGTATTGGGCCAGATGTCCTACTTGTCAAAAGGAATGCAAAGCGGTGCGGTGGCCTCTCGCTTCCTGGTGTAGTGATCGCCGTGGGTCCATCAGGACCTTGGCTTAAGGCCGCTCCTACACAAATGTGTCCGCAGCAGCACCTTCTCGTGGTACCTCCTGTTTTCACAGTCTGCTGCGGGGGCGACCGGGTTCCCGGCGGTATAACCGGGTGGGTCGGTTGGACTCGTTAGCCTTGGTTGGCAGCCAATCTAGGAGAAGGACAACGCTGATTTCAAACCCAGGTAGAGGAAGCTCGTTAGCCTGTCGGGCAGTTCATCTAGCAGAAGGACAACTCTGATTTAAACCCTCGCTGCATTGCGGGTATATCCGTCTACGGGAAAGGCTTCGGGAGGAAACCCTGAGGACAAATCTGCATCCGTCTCCATTGCCAGTCGTCTCGCTAGTCTCGCCACTGGTAGCAGGTGGTCTCGGACGAGAGAGTGGGGTTGATGATGTGCAACTCTTCCTCACTTTAATCACCGCGCAAGTCATCTGTCATCCATCACAGGATGACTAGATGGTCCTCGTCGCTGCAACGGGCGAATAACAATAACATCTTCGTTTACTGGTTTTGAATTCACCTCTCTCAAAGTCAAATGGGAAAGTTCTAAGTCTTGCAACTTTCAAAACTTGATTTTTTACAGTGTTCATAAGTCCGATCCAAGACTTCAAGCTTCAGATAGAAGAAACTATATTCAGTGTACTTAAATTTGAATGGTCAAAGGACAGGATAGGCAACTGAGCCAGAACGCACGGGAACTGACGTTCCGCCAATCAGAACACAGCATGTCCGTCATGTCAGTGAAAAACCAGGAAGGCGACCAGGGAGAATGACGGGCCTCTGGGATGTGGTTTGTGCTGTTTAAGTATAATCAAATATTAGGCTTGGGAATAAGATGCTGTCATTCAGCATGATACTGGGAGGCCACGATAATGAGATGATCAATGTAGATCAGCACGGTCCTTTATTCTGCCAAATTTATCAAAACTTAAAGAGATGCCAATGACACGTCAAGTTAGAAACCAAATCATTCATCAGTCATCATTTAAATTTCAATAACAAGTATTCAATGGCTTATTCACTCATTCATCCATCCATTATCCAAACCGCTTATCCTGCTCTCAGGGTCGCGGGGATGCTGGAGCCCATCCCAGCAGTCACTGGGCGGCAGGCAGGGAGACACCCTGGACAGGCCGCCAGTCCATCACAGGGCCCACACATAGACACACACATTCACACCTAGGGACAATTTAGTATGGCCGATTCACCTGACCTGCATGTTTTTGGACTGTGGGAGGAAACCGGACCACCCGGAGGAAACCCACACAGACACGGGGAGACCATGCAAACTCCACACAGAGGACGAGCTGGGACGACCCCTAAGGTTGGACTAGCCCGGGGGCTCGAACCCAGGACCTTCTTGCTGTGAGGCAGCTGCGCTAACCACTGAGCCGCAAATGGCTTATAAAATTCAAATCTTGGTCATTTGCTCCCATATACTTCTACACATTAAACAGAAGAACTTGAGGCCAGTCAGAAAGAAGGATTAGAAAAAAGTTCTGCTTTGGACTTGAGAAGAACATTTACGCTGTACCTGAAACACGCAGCAGATAAACGCCAGTAGAAATGCCACAACACTCCACACTCCTTCATAGTCATCCTGGGTGGAAGAAAAGAAAGCATCATTGCCTCCGTATTCAAGTCAAGGTGTCGTGAAATCTGAATTAATTAGTTGATCGTAAGAAAATGTCATGCATGGAATATCAAGCTCTGGTTTTGCCCGCGAGGCTTCCCAAGTGCCCCAGTATTTACAGCTATATGAACAGACACCCCATCACCATCTACTCCTCAACGGACCGTCCGCTGCGGCAAGTTTAGCAAGGGCCATTAATAATTAACTTTCATTAATCATTTATTATTTATCCCTCACAAAAAGAACAATTTAATCCTAATCTCAAAAATACTGTGCGAGATGTGACAACAGAGATCCTGGTTTCAGAGACCGCCGCACGCCGTTTTAGCCGTTTCTTCAGTGGACACTGGACTCATGAAGCTTCTACACGCTGGACTGGTTTCACATTCGCACACTGATGCTGAAAAGAAGGTCTTTAAAGTGATGAAGATGGGGGCGAGGCGGTGGCTCATACCTGGAATGTGTACTCTATGAGATGGACACCCCGGATGAGGTTTAATGACGCACACAAGATATTCAGGACCAGGGAGAGGATTCCTGGAGCCGTCACCGGTTCAAGTCTCACATTCTGACCTGTGCAAAAAAACAAATTACCATATTACTCACTTGAAATAATAATAAAAACATTGTTTTGGACCCCCCCCCTTTTTTTTCCCCAATTGTATCCGGCCCACTACCCCACTCTTCCGAGTCATCCTGGTCGCTGCTCCACCCCCTCTGCCGATGCGGGGAGGACTGCAGACTACCATGTCTCCTCCAATAAATGTGGCGTCGCCAGCCACTTTTCACCTGACAGTGAGGAGTTTCACCAGGGGGACGTAGCACGTGGGAGGAGCACGCTATTCCCCCCAGTTCCCCCTCCCCCCCAAACAGGCGCACTGACCGACCTGAGGAGGTGCTAGTGCAGCGACCAGGACTCATACCCACACCCGGCTTCCCATTCGCAGACACGGTCAATTGTGTCTGTAGGGACGCCCGACCAAGCCAGAGGTAACACGGGGATTCGAATTGGGATCCCCGTGTTGGTAGGCAACGGATAGACCGCTACGCTACCCGGACGCCTAATCACTTGAAATAATTAAACACACAGTTTTACAATATGATCACTTCCCTTATCTAGGATAGTTGAGTGTGAAAAAAACAATACACAGTAAAACATGAATCTTGCTATAAGAGGCTTGTGGTCTAGGATTTACCCCAGGTTAGTCTGGGACAGTGACTCTGACCAGGAGCCAGGCAGCCAGCAGACTCCGAAAACCAAACACATCCCCGTGATTCAATGGGATTTCCACGATTTGACTCAAGCAACTCCTCTGCTAACGTAAATCGTTCACCGCCATTATTTGTTGATCAAAACATCCTCGATAAGAGTACCATTCCAATCGGTCCTGCAAATTTGTATAAACACAGTCAAAACAATAACTTTCTTTTTGGAATATGCAGCATTACTACAACTACTGAATGAATGAAACCTCTATGAAACCTGTACTGCCCCTAGGGGGATTTTCATAATAATAATACTGATAATAATAACATTATTATTATTATCATCATCATTATTGTTGTTATTGTTATTATTGAAATGTTTGATAGCTAACCATAATAATTAATGTAAACTGAGGAATTGCTTTACTCTATAGAAAAGTCATAAACTAAGTCATAAATTAAGACATGTAGACATTCATACAATAATTCATTATTCTGATTTGTTGTCTTTCCACGCCTTAGTATCAGAATTAAATTCTGATATTGCCATATTGTGATATATTTTAGTGACAACCTACTTCCTAAAATTTCTCACCAAATGAGGTCAGAAATATTGAGGGGAATATTTACATGACAGTAGTTTTGGTTTCATATTACGTGTCCTCAGCTGAACTCTTAAACATGGTATTTTTGCATATGTTGACAGATATAGTGTAAAATCCCCTTTGATTATCATGATTATATTTTCCATATCGCCCAGATTTAATCAATAATAACCCTTAATTCTATAAAGACTAGCAGTTAACAACAGCATTCTATGACACTCTGGTCCAAACACTGAAACAACACAATTAGACACACACATATATATATATATATATATATATATACAGTACAACTGCAACTGAGGTGCAAACTCTCTATCCATCCATCCATTAACCAAGCCGCTTATCCTACTTGGGGTCATGGGATCCCAGCAGTCATTGGGCGGCAGGCGGGGAGACACCCTGGACAGGCTGCCAGCCCATCACAGGGCTGACACACACACACACACACACACACACACACACACACACACACACACACACACACTTAGGGGCAATTTAGTACGGCCAATTCACCTGACCGACATGTCTTTGGACTGTCGGAGGAAACCGGACCACCCGGAGGAAACCCACACAGACACGGGAAGAACATGCAAACTCCACACAGAGGATGACCCGGGACGACCCCCAAGGTTGGACAACCCCGGGGTTCGAACCCCGGAGCTTCTTGCTGTGAGGCGACCGCGCTAACCACTGCACCACCGTGCTGCCTTTGGTGCAAACTAAAACAGCCCAATTATTCTAAGTTGCCAGCAAATCATTCAGATTAGCTAAAGGCCGACTCATCACATGAGGGATATGCTGCTCTGCAGTCGAAAGACCGACCTGTTAAATCCAGTTGATACCCATTATCCCAAATTGATTTAACCTGATTAATCCAGATTTTGCACAGACAAAGCAAGAGCCTTACTTTTCGATGTACTGTACCTAATGTTAGACACCATGAGGCAAAGTCGTCTCTCACTTTCCATTTTACAGACGACACACGAATACACAACATTATTCTTGCATGTTGCGTATTTATCGTCACCCGTTAGGAGAGGCTATGCGCCGTAGTTTGTAGTCAGAGAACAGTTAATTTCTTACTCTATATTTTACATATGAAATAACTCCCCTATTGCATAACTAACCTGACAACCTCACTGGATGTTCCCAGTAGAGGCCTGCGAGGCTCAGACCTTGTTAGTAGTTTGGACCCATAAAAAGAATTGTTTATTTGACATCACAGGTGTCCTGCAAAGTCATCCGAGCGGACATAAAAAGAACCACATGAAATTTGTTTCACGAGAAATTAATTTACTTGAATATGTGACTTAGTCTGTGTTGGAGACTGGCTTCCCACACAGTACCATCATCAGGTTTTCCCCGACCCATGGTGAAAATGGAGGCCGTAGTGGTTTTTTTTTTTACAGTATCAGTTATCTTAAAGCGTTTAGACAGCGCCTTTCTCTTCTCGAGTTGTTCCCACTCCAGTACGCCTTTTTCTGTTGATTTAACTGTTGTGCACTTTAACCAGTCAGCTACTGCATGCACAGTAATGCTTCAGTAACGTTCAGCAGCCAGCTATACAAGCCTGTTGTGTTGCTGATTTTTTTACCTCACGCTTTTTTTTTTTAATTTCAATTTTCAAACAACCCCTCGGAGACTCAAATTCAGTTCGTAACAGCTGACTTTTCTCCTTTTCGCTCTTTCCTTAATGAATCGAGCACTTTCTTTATACTGGGTTTTGATCACGGCTGCCACGATGCCCAGTCCCCCAACAGTCCGTCTTACCAGATCCAGGAGAGTCCTTCATATGTCCATTAGCTGCCCCGTTGGTAAGCTCTACCTCCTCCAAGGTCAGAACTTGTGGAGGGTTGAGTTTGAGGTCCTCCTGGACTTCAGCTAATGTGACCTCCAGAGCCGGGCCACCACTCTTGTTGTATTGTTGCTTCAGCTTCTGAATGGCGCCGTCTGTCATTTACCAAAGAACAACATATTTCAAGTCCCCCTCCGCTCATGTTTTAAGACATATAAAATGCTCTGCTCGATAGAATAAATTGTCTATTTGGATCCCCCCCCCTTTTCTCCCCAATTGTACTTGGCCAACCATCCCACTCTTCCGAACCGTCCCGGTCACTGCTCCACCCCCTCTGCCGATCCGGGGAGGGCTGCAGACTACCACATGCCTCCTCCCATACATGTGGAGTCGTCAGCCGCTTCTTTTCACCAGACAGTGAGGAGTTTCACCAGGGGGATGTAGCGCGTGGGAGGATCACGCCATTCCCCTTAGTTTCCCCCCCCCCCTGAACAGGCGCCCCAACCGACCAGAGGAGGTGCTAGTGCAGCAACCAGGACACATACCCACATCCGGCTTCCCACCCGCAAACACGGCCAGTTGTGTCTGTAGAGATGCCTGACCAAGCCAGAGGTAACACGGGGATTCGAACCGGCGATCCCTATGTTGGTAGGCAACGGAATAGACCACTACACTTCCCAGATGGCCCTAATGTGGGTTTTTTTTTCTGCAAAATAAGTTATCTTATTAAAATCCTGAAAATCACATCTACTCCTTTTCCCTCATTAAAAAAAAAATCCAGAATCTATGAATATGCCAATATATGAATATGCACACCCCCAATTCAGATCTCCCACCTCATCCGCCGTGCATGTAGTGCATATACCTGCTCACCATCGACTCTGCTCATCAAACACTAACTTACGCTTGTTTTGTTTTTTGCTTGTGCACTACACAATGGCAAGTGGTAATATAGGAGTGATTCAGCTACACATATTCGAACCGGAAACTGATTCCGAAGAAGAACAAAAAAAATTGCTGTGGCTTGTTAGTGCCAGCGGGGAGCAGGAGGTGAGTTGGCGTGATTGTGGCACTTTTCTTCTCCCCACTGCAGCCACCAGTTCACTGTCTTGGGCCAGCATAGCAAGTGGAGCCTCACCACCACTGCCACACCGGACAGAGGTGAATGTACCAGACGACCGAGATGGATGAGACAGACGAGAGAGATGGCAGGCTGGCGTGGACGGAGAGAGAGATGGAGGGAGATTGGGTGAGATGCCACGTGTGGCGTGGACAGCACATCGTGCCGGGCGGAGCCGCTGCTGGGTGGCTGTCACCGTGAGGAAACCAAGGTGAGGAAGGGGTGTGCTGAGGAAAGACTGGGAAAGCCCTCCGTGCCGGCCAGATCTGTGGCCGGCTCTGTCTAGTCTCGGTGTCTCACACCTTCATAATTGGATCCCACACTGGAAATTTGTCGACGACTTCAAAATCGTGTCAAAATTTGGCTGAATTCGTGTCGCCTGACCCCGGCGTAAATCTGTCGTGTTTGGCCAAATGATGTCGACAGACAAGTTGTACAGCGTCAGCAAGAGGCCAGTCAGTGTTCCCTTGTTGGTGTGTGACAACTGGTTGACAAAGTTGTATGTGGCTCGTTGTTAAGCAGAACGGTCACATTACACTTGAATACACAAGAGTCATCAGTCCCGTAATGAAGAGGAGCCGGAACATGCTCATACATGAGGAGCCACTACTATGATGGTGCTTTTAGCCCAGTGTCAACACATCTCAACATCTCATCTCATGGTGGAGGCTGTGTGTGTGTGTGTGTGTGTGTGTGTGTGTGTGTGTGTGTGTGTGTGTGTGTGTGTGTGTGTGTGTGTGTGTGTGAGCAAAATGGCTGTGGCCTGGACCCGTCCCACACCGACACTTTCATCCGGCCCCACATACCACATGGAATGATGGTACTTGGGTGGTCCGCTCCTGTTTGTCAGATCTGGGCCAGAACCGAGCCATAGCAATGCCGCATGTGCCACATATTTGCCAAAGGTGGCCCATATTTGTTTTGTGATATTTGGGCCATAGTCACCATTTACCACACGGGCCACTTCAGGGTCACATCCAGATTACATGTTACCGAGAGCACCGCATCTTTGCCAAAAAAGGCCCACATTTGATTTGGCATATTTGGGCCACATTTGCTGTTATACATGTGGGCCACTTCAGGCTCACATCCAGTTTGTCAGGGCCAGAAGAAGGCCATCAGTGCCGCATCCCTGCCTGAAGTGGCCCACATCCAGATGTTATCTGGTGTGTGTGTGTGTGTGTGTGTGTGTGTGTGTGTGTGTGTGTGTGTGTGTGTGTGTGTGTGTGTGTGTGTGTGTGTTTTGTTTTCTGAAACCTGCCGAGTCAGGGGAGACTATTGAAGCTATGTAAAGTAAAAGCGAAGAGATGTGGGTGAGCCACCCTGTCACAACGATGCAATCATTGCGTGTTTTTTAGCTTGCGAGGTTAGAACTGAAACCCATCCTCGGGCGGGGGAAAAGAGCACCAGGGCCGTCTCAATCCACCGCCCTGGACCTGCCAGAGCACCCAGCAAATGTAAAAGATCAAATCCACGCCGATAGATGCTGAAGAACGACAATGTTGATGTTTAAAATGTCCCAATCAGAGGTTTTTAAAGGTGGTGCAGCTATAAAGCACCAGTTCATGATCCCTCACTATTGCTGTTAGTATATTGTAATTGTGACTCAGCCAAAGTACATCTCATTCGGTGTCTTAACAATGAATGTGTTTATTGTTGTACATAGAAGAGATTGGCGTGAATATTAAATGTGTTCAAATTGAATCAGGTGTTGTGTAACATATTTCTGTGACCGTCCCCTGGCATAGTGGCATATTAGGTTTTAGACTTCCAGAGGGATCTGGAGTCAGCAGTCCATTATAAATGTGCACTAACCTGTTCAGTATTGAAACATGTTATTCTGTGTTATTCTGGTGTGTTCATTTGCAATATTCATGTGGTGTTTAAACT
The DNA here is from genome assembly GCF_029633865.1 of Lampris incognitus. Taxonomy (NCBI): domain Eukaryota; kingdom Metazoa; phylum Chordata; class Actinopteri; order Lampriformes; family Lampridae; genus Lampris; species Lampris incognitus. Next base: position 7,739,039 of record NC_079229.1, read on the forward strand.
GAATATTGTGTTGTGTATGTAACCCGCACTTTGCGTTCGGCCGTCGTCTCCCTACACGCCCTGGGACTCTGCGTTGTGTTGGTTGTAGTATGATGTTTGCGTGGAAAAGGAAGGAGGCGGAGGCTTGTGATCGTGGCTGAGACCTGGACACTTTATTGGCACTCGCTTACACTTCACCTCTCATCAATCAGCTGGCCGCTGGCCTCCTCATACTCACAGCTTCCGGCAGAAGAAACAAAAAAACATTTCTCTTTCTCAATAAAATTAAAATAAAAAGTGCAAATGTGCAAATAAACACATCTCATATCAAAATGCTACCTTACGGCAAAACCAAAGCAAATGTCATCCATTATAAATTAAATAAGGCACTTATTACCCATAAAATTAAAAAAACCATAGATAATCTGCTCAAATAATACTGCATCCTGCGTTATATGCCATGCTAATGCTCAACAGGCTAGCCAACACTTTTTGTCACATTTCTCTTGCCAAATTCAATGTTCGACATCAAACTTTAACTAGGTTATAAGCAAACTTGTCTATTAACACCACAGAATAAACAGTTAGACAATATGTGCGATATAAATCAATATTTTTATGATAATGCAGACCGCCAGTAACACTGCTCACCTTCCGGCAGAAGAAACAAAAAACACGTGATCAACGTAGCCTTTTGCCCGGGACAAGACTTAGGGGTACGGTGTTGCAAAAGGGACAAACATCGCCATTTGCGGCATTCCCAGGGGAACATACAGCGTAACAGTGCCACCCTGTGGCGGATTTACATTACTACCGTACATCTACCCCTTCTTTAATGGATGGCGTCCCAGCCATCAGACCAAACAAAACAAAACAAAACTTATGAGCATAAACATTAAAACAGATCACACTGAAAGTGACGTATTAATGCCATGAGTTGCATATGAAATGTAGATGTGTAAATGCAATCAAAGTAAATAAACCATTAATAAAACTTGTTTGTTTTTTTTCCGTGGATTATACGTGCCTTGCTACTCTCTCTGCTATGGCCCTCTGCCACAATGCCCAGCCCCTCTCTATCTTCTGCTGTTCCTCTTTTGATCTCACCACCTGTGACTCGTAAGACAGTTTCTTTGGGGGACGTCGAGTTCTCTGTGGGTTCCTCCTCAGGCTGGGGCCATCAAGTGCGTTGGTGTCACTGACATTTATGTCCTCTTCCCCCCCTTGACTCACTTTTTCGGCTTCCTCCCCCATTACCTCCATGCCATCCACCTCCCAGTCCCCCATGTCAGACTCAACTCCTGCACTTGTTGCTGCACCAGCCCGCTCCACTGGAAGAAACATACACTGTGTAAGAAGGTTGCGGTGAACCACTCTTTCTTTTTCACCATCCTCTGTTCGGACCACATACACAGGTATACTGGGTTGTTTCTTCACCACAATGTATGGGCGTGACTCCCATCTGTCTCCCAGTTTCTGCCGTCCCTCCACATGACATATTTTGACCAAGACTCTGTCCCCTGGGCTGAAACCTTGACTCTTTGCCTTTTGATCATAGTACCTTTTCTGCTGCTCTTTTGCATGTCGCGAGGCCTGGTTAGCCTGAGTATAAGCTTCCGACAGACAGTCATGCAGGGTCTGGACATATTCACTATACTCACATGGCTCTTTGGTGGTAGAAAGCCCAAAAATCAGGTCGACTGGGAGTCGTGGATGTCTACCAAACATTAGGTAATACGGTGTGTACCCAGTAGAGTCATGTTTGGTGCAGTTATACGCATGTGTCATTGCATCCACATACTCATGCCAGCGGGGTTTCAGGTGAGGCTCTAGTGTCCCCAGCATGTCCATGAGAGTCCGGTTGAACCTTTCGGTGGTGCCGTTACCCTGGGGGTGATAGGGGGTTGTGTGTGTCTTAGTGACACCAGTACACTTACACAGCTCTTTCACCACAGCACTTTCAAAATTACGCCCCTGGTCTGCATGTAGTTTTGCTGGGAATCCAAACCGACAGAAAAAGTTCTTCCACAGTACCTTCGCCACTGTACAGGCTTTTTGGTCTTTAGTGGGATAGGCCTGGGCGTACCGGGAGAAGTGGTCAGTGACAATAAGCACATTTTCTATGCCTCCCTTTGATTTCTCCAGAGTCAGAAAGTCTACACACACAAGTTCCATAGGAGCGCTGCTGTGAATACTGACCAGGGGAGCCCTGAGGCCTGCAGTTGGAGTCTTTCTGAGGCAGCACCTTTCACACTGCTCACACCAAGCCTTGATTTCCTGGAACATCTTAGGCCAGTAAAATCTCTCCCTTATCATCTGCAGCGTTCTCTCAAACCCTAAATGCCCTGAGTCATCATGAAGTGCAGTCTTGACGGATGTGTGAAATCTCTTTGGTAGTACCAGCTGCTCTACTACTCCCCTTTGACAGTCTTGGACCTGACGATACATTATTCCATCCCTTACTAATAACCTCCGCCATTCTTTTAAGAGAAGGCAAACCTGCCTGCCACCACCAATCCTCTCGCTGCGGCTCGGTTTTTGGTTCACACTTTTAAAGTGCAAAACGGGACCGATTACAGCATCCTCTTTTTGCCCTGCACGAATCTCCTGTTTTGTCGATGCAGGTAGAGAGTCCATCCCCACATCTTGATAGGATTCACCGAGCGTGTGTGACAGAGGTTCTTGATGCTCAGGTCCCTCTGAAGCGGAGCTTTCCAGTTGTTGGGGAGATTGTTCCTCTACACACCTTTGTACTTTGGCTGATACAAGCTGAGGGCAGGTTTGCAGGACTTGGGTGACCTCCTGGTTAGACGGCCGGGAGAGGGCATCAGCGTTCGCATATTCTGTCCCCTTCGATACTGCACATCAAAATCAAATGCTGACAGCCGAGACACCCACCGCTGACCTGTAGCATCCAATTTTGCAGACGACATGACATACTTGAGGGGGTTATTGTCTGTCTGGACTGAGAACTTGCGCCCATATAGATGGTCATAGAACTTGTCGGTCACTGCCCATTTCAGAGCGAGGAACTCTAGTTTGTGTGCAGGATACCTCGTCTCTGCTGGGCTCAAGCCTCTGCTGCCATAAGCTATGACTCTCTCGACTCCGTCCTGAACTTGGGCTAATACAGCAACAAGCCCCTCCCCCGAGGCGTCAGTCTGGAGCAGAAAGGGTAGGCTGTAGTCTGGATAGCCTAACACTGGAGCAGTTGTCAATCTTTCTCTCAGTGACTGAAAAGCCTCCTCACACTCATCAGTCCAGACAAAAGGCGGGTCAGGCACTAACCTCTTCTTCCCCCCTCTCCGTTTCTTTCTAGGGTCACCAGCGGTAAGGCGGTGCAGGGGCGTGGCTAAGGTGGAATAACTGCACACAAACCGCCTGTAATATCCGGTGAATCCCAGGAACTGAAGCACCTCTTTACGATTCGTGGGCCTCGCCCAGTCCTTGACTCTGCTGATCTTCTCTGGGTCTGTCCTGATGCCCTCCGCAGACACCAGGTGACCCAAGTAGTGCAACTCCTTTCTCACAAGCTGTCAACTTCAAGCCATGCTCCTTCAGTCGATCGAACACCAGCTGCAGCCTCTCCAGATGCTCATCAAAGGTTTTAGAGAATATGATCAGATCATCAAGGTAGATCAGGAGCTGGGTGAAGTTCAGATCGCCAAAGCAGCAGGTCATGAGTCTCTGGAAGGTGGACGGAGCGTTTTGAAGGCCGAAAGGCATTCTGTTGGCTTCAAACAGCCCCATGGGAGTAGTGAATGCTGTTTTGTGTTTGTCCTGCTCCGCCACCTCTACCTGCCAGTATCCAGATGTGAGATCAAGTGTTGAGAAATACTGTGCTTGACCCAGAGCCTCCAGGGCCTCCTCTATTCTGGGCAGTGGAAATGCATCTCTTGTGCTGCAGGCGTTAAGCCTTCGGTAATCGATGCATAATCTTAGTGATCCGTCTTTCTTGGTAACAATCACTACTGGCGAAGCATATGCACTCTTACTAGGCCTGATAACCCCTGCTGTTTCCATTTCTGTCAGCAACTTCCTCACATCCTGCCACTGTGAAGGGGGAATCTTGCGGTACGGGAGTCGAAAGGGCTTTGAGTCGACCAGGGGGATTTCGTGCTGCACTGTTTTTGTGTGGCCGTAGTCCATTGAGTGCTGTGAGAACACCCCCATATTCCTCTCCACAAGCTCTTTTAGGAGGGCACGCTGGTGCTCATTCTCCACTGCTGCTTCACTTATGTCCACCCCACCACTGCTCACAACTTGGTTCAGACACAGGTATGTCTCTTTGTTCCCCTCATTTTGATGACAACCCTGTTCCGTGGCTGAAAAATCCACAGCACTGTCCACCAGGAAGGCGCTGGCCAGCTGTGTGTGTGGTTTGATTGTGACAGTTTGTTGGGACAGATTCATCACTCTGACAGGAGCACAGCCTTTCTTCACATCTGCAAGAACTTTGGCGACCATAAGGTCCTGGGGAAGCCGAATGGAGGCGTGGCCTTCAATTAGCGCTGTGTATGTCTTTCTTTGTGGGCCAGCTTTGATTTTGCACATTAAGTCCATCTCTTTCCCTCCCGGGATGCGTATTTTACGGCCAGTGTACACAGCAGGGCCCACCATGTCGTCTGCTCCTGTATATTCAGTGTCGCCAGTTTCCAGTAAAGCTGTGTACCACTCTGGATGGCTTTCCTTCACCCGCTGAAGATATTGCTCCCCATAGGTTGCTTGGAGGTGCCTCCTGGCGGCATGGACGACATTAGTTCCCACAAGCAGTGGGACGGAGGAGCGATACTCGGAGTCAGGGACAACAAAAGCCGGCACACTCTGGAACTCTTTCCCCAGCACTTTCAACTTAATGCTCAGGACACCAGAGTAAGGCACATCCTGACCTGCTGCACCTGCTATGGGTATTTTAGAGGGCCGTAGTTTCTGTCCATGGAGGTCAGGGTGGTTGCACCAGTATCCGTGAGTAATACTGGTTACCTGAGAGCCGGAATCGATAAGAGCCCTGCACTTTAATCCATTGACTTCCACCTCACCCTCATTCCTGGGACCCACAATAGGAATGTCCTCTACTCCATCATTAGTATCGCTCAGCTGCAGTGGGGGGTCTTGCTGCTTGCCCATGGTTGCCCCAGTTACCACAGGCTCTAGGCGTTTAAATGCTGCGTTGAGTGGGGTGTGGTGCTCTCCGCGGAGGTCGCAGGCTGGGGTCGGTGAGTCCAGGGCGGACTGGGATCTGGGAGCACCGCTCGACATACTCGGGCTATATGCCCTTGCTTCCCACACCGGTAGCAAACAACACTGGAGCCCTGAGTAACTGTTCTGGGAGATGGTTGGGGCCTTAGTGGGGGTGCAGGGGCTGGTGCAGGGGTAGGTGCAGCAATTCTCAACTCAAGGTGAGCCAACTTGGTCATCTGTTCTTCTTGGCTAAGAGCTAATTTCTTGACCATATCTTTAAGCTCTGTCCACTCTGAAGTGTGTTTTGACCTCTCTGACCTCATATTGGTATCACATTCTGATGTGACCTGCACCTGGGTGAGCGCTTTCTTTGTCTTGTGTTGTGACTGGAACTTCTGAGTCTCTTGCAAGGTTTCTAAGCTCTGCTTGCAGCTCCCGGAAACTCAAAAGCCTGGGCTTCATTGGTGCGATCCTTTCATACATCATCTCATCCATAAGCCCTCTTAGAAACTGTCGAGTGAGTTTACTATCACGATCAGGAAATTGCCTGCCCCCTCTCTGACTTTCCTCTACCGCTCTTAGTGTTGCCTCCAGAGCAATAGCGTAAGAGCAGGCAGACTCTCCGGACCTCTGGCTGCGCTCATAGAAGTCGGCTAGTGGATCAAGTGAGCCTTGTGTGTCGCTGTATTCAGCCCTGAGCTCCTCATATGCCTTCTCTGGAGTCTGGTCGTGGGGGGGTAGGTTCAGGGCTAGCTTCCTGGCCTCACCGCTCAGGTGTCGCACAACAGTCGAAAAGCGGAGGTGTGTGGGGAGCTCGATTGCCTCCAGAAGGTACTGCATATCACGAACCCAGTCTTCTACAAGTATTTTGCTGTCTGGATTGCCAGTGAAGATTTGGACATTTTTTACCTGATGAGTTTGCATGAACCCACCATATGCAGCTGGTGGAAGGGTTGTGTTGGCTGCGGCTCTGACGGCAGCATTCATTGGGGGCTCATACGGACGTGGGTGCATGTGCGGGGTGGTGGAGGGTGTTGTGGGAGTGTGTTGTGGTACATGACAGCTCGAGGGTCTGAGGCAGGGGCTGTGTGGTTAGGGGCTACATGTTGCACTGCTAGTGGGGTGGTCACCTCTTGGGGGTAGAGGGCAGCAGGCTGTGACATATGCAGCTGGGGGATTGATCCATGCTGCAAACTTTGAAGGGTCTGGCCAGTAGAAGAGGGGTAGCTCATAATGTTCATCATTGGTGGCATTTGAAAGCTTGGCATGAGGGCCTGGGGCACAGGGGGATTATATGCGGGACCAGTGTAGACCTGGGGTTTAGGCTCGGCAGCAGGGCTTTGGTAAGGAGGGGTGTCTGGGTGAGTCATGGTCGGCCGCTGTACAGTTTGCATTTCCGTGGAGGTGGGGCACGAGAGGCTGTGAATGGGCAAAGGGTGTGTGTGCTGGTTCACACTGGCTTGGGCCGGGGGATTAGGTTCCACTAATATCTGTACAGCTGGAAGGGATGCACTGGGCAGGCTGTAGTCTGGCCTGCTGTTTCGGTGGATTGGTTTGGCAGCTGGGCTGCTGTCAAAACATAGTGAGGGTGCTTGCATTGGAGCTCTAGAGGCTGGCAAGGTGGGTGCATGAGCTGGAGTGGAGTAGTGAATAGGGTAAGGTGACAGTATTGGGGGTGGTGGAGTGAGTGGTGCACTTAGTCCTGGGTATGGGGGCTGCTGACTGCTGTGGTGGTCTTGAGGGAGGATCAGCTGTTGGGTGGTGGTGGGGCTAGTGAAGTAGTTGTTAAGCTTTGGCCTCACTCATTGCTGTTGATTTGCAGCACTGGTGGTTGTTACGCCCTTGCTTGAAAGGTGGGGTTGTGTCTGGGCTGGAGTGTCACAGTTGTGGCTGGCTGTGGGCATCGGGGGCAGTTGGGAACCCGGTGTGGCAGCAGAGGCACCTTCTTGCTTTGACTGATAATCCGCATAGTCACTGAACATTTTGATATATTTTTTTCTAAATCACTATGACTGGTGTAACTGTTGGTGTCAAAACAGATGACTATTAATGATTCACTGTGTTCATAGAATAAGTTTAGCTGTGTATGCAAAATCTCCCCCTTTTTTTCCAGTAAATATATCAAAAAACAATAATCACTATCAACTCAAAACTCACATTAAACATGAGTCAAAATCAGATGGTCAATACACAACCCTTAACCAAAACCAAAAAATTATGAATGATATATATCAGCATAATGTTAAACACAGTGTTCCTATAGCAGGATCTCACATAGCACACTTTTACACAACTCAAATAACAGTTAAGTTTATCGAAATATCATAAAAAGTCCTCAAATGGATATAGCAAGCTTTCAACAGTCTTTAAAGGATATTTTAACAGGTGAGTATCTTGCCAATGCTGCAGCGCCGATGACAGTAGTTCAGTCCACCACACTGTCCAGTCACTGAAGGTCACGCAGTTCAATGCAGCAGCAAAGGCGAGGACGCGAGTCTCTGTATCTCCTTGGATCTCGAAGCACCACGATCCGGGTCATGGCACCATGATGTAACCCGCACTTTGCGTTCGGCCGTCGTCTCCCTACACGCCCTGGGACTCTGCGTTGTGTTTGTTGTGGTATGATGTTTGCGTGGAAAAGGAAGGAGGCGGTGGCTTGGGATCGTGGCTGAGACCTGGACACTTTACTGGCACTCGCTTACACTTCACCTCTCATCAATCAGCTGGCCACTGGCCTCCTCATACTCACAGCTTCCGGCAGAAGAAACAAAAAAACATTTCTCTTTCTCAATAAAATTAAAACAAAAAGTGCAAATGTGCAAATAAACACATCTCATATCAAAATGCTACCTTACGGCAAAACCACAGCAAATGTCATCCATTATAAATTAAATAAGGCACTTATTACCCATAAAATTAAACAAAAAAACCATGGATAATCTGCTCAAATAATACTGCATCCTGCGTTATATGCCATGCTAATGCTCAACAGGCTAGCCAACACTTTTTGTCACATTTCTCTTGCCAAATACAATGTTCGACATCAAACTTTAACTAGGTTATAAGCAAACTTGTCTATTAACACCACAGAATAAACAGTTAGACAATATGTGCGATATAAATCAATATTTTTATAATGCAAACCGCCAGTAACACTGCTCACCTTCCGGCAGAAGAAACAAAAAACATGTGATCAACGTAGCCTTTTGCCCGGGACAAGACTTAGGGGTACGGTGTTGCAAAAGGGACAAACGTCGCCATTTGCGGCATTCCCAGGGGAACATACAGCGTAACAGTGCCACCCTGTGGCGGATTTCCATTACTACCTTACATGTATATTGGGAACTGATTCTCTGTAGAATCTTTATTATGCATGTAGTTCTAGCACACGGCATACCATGGTGAAACTACAGTTGTGATCAGAGGTGTTTATTACCTTAAGACTACATTTGTATATACACAATGACACGTTTCATTTTTAGATTCTTAATTTCTATTTTTTTTACTGTTTTCTGTTGAATGTCTGAATAATTTGATCTCTGCAGTAAATTGCTTTGTGCCATATAGCTTTTCTAGTGTTGCTTTCGAAGCATGTGAAATAAATGATTTAAAAAGACTCTGGAGTCAGTGACTTGAAGAAAATTGTGTTGATATAAAACTAAGAATCGCTGAAGGCTTGGCCTACCATTCACACGCCGACGTCATGTCCTCCAGTTGGACGTTAGACTGTTTTCACGATGACGCTAATTAACTTCCGTAGCAGGTCATCGTCACTTCCGTTTGCGCCGTAGACGACTCGTGGATGTAGAGACGACTTCTGGAAATGCAGGAATGCTCAAGCTGAATTTCCAAAGGTAACTTTAAGACTAGCTAATCATAGTCATATGATTATGGCTATGATTCTGTCTGTCTTGTCTATCTATCTATCTATCTATCTATCTATCTATCTATCTATCTATCTATCTATCTATCTATCTATCTATCTATCTTATCTGTCTAAATCAAATCAAATCAATTTTATTTGTATAGCCCAATATCACAAATTACAAATTAGCCTCAGTGGGCTGAACAGCAACACAACATCCTGTCCTTAGACCCTCTCACCGGATAAGGAACAACTCCCTAAAAAAACCTTTAACAGGGAGAAAAAATGGGAAGAACCCTCGGGGAGAGCAGCAGAGGAGGGGTCTCTCTCCCAAGACGCACAGCGTTCAATGGATGTTGTGTTTACGCTATTTACACAATACAACACTGAAAGAGGATAACGCAATTATAATGGACTTATAAAATGTATTGTGGCGAATACCAAGCTAGATTGTCGGGACAGGGGCTGTTGTCAGGGTTACTAGAGAGGGACGCTGCCATTGGGTGGGGGGCACGCGCTGTCGCGGGGATAGCCAGCTTGACCCGGAAGCGTAGGCAGTTATCTGGAATCCTACAAGTATAGACGTGAGTCGAGCTGCTCCTCCCGTCTGTGCCGGGACCCGCCAGGTTACAGCCCCAAGCAAGCCCCTGTACCAGCAAAGAGCCAGGGAGACGGAGAGTGATCAGCTAGACCCCCTTTCGTCGCTGAACACCAAAAGGGTGAGTCTACAACATAAAGTTAACGTTACGCTACCGAGCGTCAGGACAGCAGGTTAGCATAGCGCGGTCGCTAGCCGCTATTGCTAGCTAACAGTAGCTAACGGCCCACGCCGCTCGTCATCACTGAGGTGTAAATATCAGCCCGCGACAAATGGTGTCAGGAAACGGGATTGTGTCTGTCAGAAGAAGTCTCGGAACAGTCCAGCAGCCTAGCCGTTTGTGCTAACAGCTAGTTAGCTAGCTAGCTTCGGAACGCTAACACTGCGTGTCGGCGCCTTTTATCGCGCGCGCGGGCGCCGGTTCAAACCTGGATACGCGGAGGAAGAAAAGGAGGGAAGGCAAAGAGAAGATGGGGGAGAACGGAGAGAATGACCAGGGAGAGCTAGCTGAAGGGGAAGGGAGGCCGCAGCAGCAGGCACCGGTATGGCTACAGCCAATGATGTTGCAAATGCAACAGTTCATGCAACGCATGCAAACGCAACAGCAACAGTTTATGCCAGGGGTCCCCAATTACTTTTCATAGCGGGCCACTTTTAGGGCCACTTTTAAAACCACGGGCCACTCAACCTCCAGCAGCATGTTTTTCGTTAGTTTGTTTTGGTATTGATACGTTGCAGGTATTATAATTTAAAGAGATTTTTCATCTATTTTTCGATGTATTACTAGTCTTACTTTTACTAAGAAATCAAAAAAAAAATTTGGTAGGGAAATAAAGAAATTCTTCTGGCATTTCTCCAAAAATTCTCGCGGACCATAAATCAACCCGTCACGGGCCGGACGTGGCCCGCGGGCCGCCTATTGGGGACCCCTGGTTTATGCAAACGCAACAAACGCAGTTTATGCTGCAAATGCAGCAAGTGCAACAAATGCATGAGCAGCTAAGGACGGAGCAGGTGGGGATAATGAAGAAGGAGGGGGCTGGAACTGCAACACAGCAACCTGTTGGCGCAGACAATGGTGGTGGAGATGTGAGTGTACACCTGGGAGCGGCGTCTGCGTCCGTCCTGGGCCCTCCTGACCTCTCCAAACAGCACCCCACACCAAGGGGACACTGCAGCTGGAGGGCTGTCGACCCCAGCTTCCCAACAAGCCCCTGAGTTTGCTCCTGTCCTCGACGTGATCCAGCGACACTCCCAGAGCACATCATTGGTTAGTTGGGACAGAGAAGAATACACAGATGTGGAATCAGCTGGCTGCCGACGGCACAGAAAAGACAGAAGAGGTGATTATCCGACATCTAATAGGTTCATCACCACCCCTGTCAACGTGAACTTCCCTGCCAGCACAGCCAATAGGCGGGCCGACAATGGTCTGGGAAACCACAGCTCTGCGCCAAGCAGTAACAGCCATTTCCAAAGTCACCCCCAACCTGGTCATCCCCATCCGTCTGCATGTTGCCCAAGTACGAAGCTTCTGGCCCCTTTCGACGGAAGTGAGGACTGGAATGCGTTCCATTGCAGACTGGTTGGACAGGCTTCACGAGCGGCTGAGATGCCCTGCAGTACGGTTTATCAGTTCTCTGCCAGAACATATCAGAGAAGACTCACAGAGCAGTTGAGAGCGCTATGGGAAGCACATTCCACCTTCCACCACGCGGCGTAACCTGAACGAGGTCCGTCAGCAGAAGGAGGCCTCCTCGGCTGAGTTCGCAGAAGAGGTCCACCAGCTCATCACGCTAGCCTACCCGGGGTCGACCTAGAGCTCCAGGAACAGCTGGAAGCGGATGCGTTCCTCAAGGGGCTCCTAAATCAGCAGGTTGCCTATGAAGTCATGAACGCTGATCCAAAAACACTGGCAGAAGCCCAGAAGCTTGCGGAGGCCCATGAGTATAACTACAAAGCAACCCTGGGTCAAGATACGGAGGGGAAAAGTAAAGTCAGGCGCATTTCCTTGGCTGATGAGAATCCTGGAAGAGAGATAGCCTCGGCCACGCCATCAACACAAGCTCCTCAGCTACAGCAGGAAGTACAGGCCCTGGTAGCAGACGTGATTAAAGAAATGGAACGACAGCTGCAGCTAGCCCTTCCAGGCTCCACACCAAGGTCGATCAGGAGCGCGGGAGGTCCCCCACACGATCGCCGGGCTCCACGAACACAACAACCCGACTCAGATCGCCAAGCCCATCTACCACTCAAAAGGGCGCATACTACCACTGTGGGGAGGTTGGTCACTTCAAGAGGGACTGTTCGAGGTCACCCAGCCCCAGGAGGATTTGGAAACTAGAACTGGCCAGGTCCAATGGCCCGGACCTGGCCAGCTCCACAAGCGGCCAAACGGAGTCCCCCAAGAATGAAAAAGCTGAGCATCGATAAGTCATCAATATAGCCTGAGCCAAGGGCGAAGGCCCCAGCCTAATGGTCCCGATCACAGTTAATCACATCCCCGTCCAGTGCGTCATCGACACCGGTGCGGAAGCCATTGTAATGTCACAAGAAGTGTTTCAGCAGCTCCAGTTAGCGGACCACTCGAACGGTAAACCAGCTTGCCTCTGGAACGCCGAGACTGGAAAGGCGATGGGGACTGCACAAGGATACAGTGTGACAAATAAGATGGGCAGCAAAAGCCGGGACTGGGATGTGTACGTAGCACCTATCCGCGACTCCCTCCTCATGGGACTACACTTCATGCTGGCGGCAGATGTGACAGTACTCAACGGAGGCAAGGTGTTCATCGAGGGCGAGCCAGTGCCAAGCTTCATTGCTGGGAGGTCAGTGGAGAACTATGCCGTCTCCAGAGTGCTTCTCTTGAACCCATCAACCCTTCCTCCGGAAAGTGAATGTGACGTATGGGGTGTGGTGGAGGATCCCAAACCTGGAGTGACAGCAGTCCTGGAGCCAGCTGGACTAGCGGATGGCGTGTCCCCTGGCAGCGTCATCGTAGACATGGATGAAAGGGTGCCTATAAGAATCTGCAACCTGTCTCCTTCCACCACGAACCTTCCGGGAGGCACCTGCCTTGGAATCCTCATCGAAGCCATGGAGGAACCCCCTGATCTCTTCTTCAAAACCCCACCACCGCCTCCTGAGCTCTCGCAGCAGATACGACGTCTGAAGCCAGCAAGTGTGCTAGACCTGCCTCTCCATCTTTGAACTGTTCACTTCAGCAAGTGAGGGCCTGAGTGAAGAACAGCAAGAGGCATTTCTCCTTCTTCTCCTGAAGTACCAGTCCATCTTTGCGGCAACCGATGGAGACCTTGGCCGGTTCTATGTAGTCAAACACAGGATAGACACTGGTGATGGACAGCCTGCTAGACAACCTACACGTTGCACACCACTTGGGTTCCAAGATGAAGATAAGGACGCAGTGGAGGATGCACATACACCGCCTGTCTGCACCAGCTCTCCTGCAAGTACCCCCACTCATCCTGGGAATACAGCCAAGGACGACACAGATGCCCCCGACCTCTCCATGAAGCGACCGCCGGAGGTCGGAGCGTTCCCCGGGATATCTCCTCGACTGACGCAGAGCCGTGGACAGCCTGCTGCACGTCGTCGCCGACGAAGAGCAAAGACCCAACCGGCACCCCCGAGTGGCTCCAGCTCTGGGTCAAACGAAGAAGCTACCAACCCAGCCCAACTTACTAGGAGGGGCAGGTCCATCACCAGGCCTGCCCGCTACCAAGACGACTCCTGACTGACGGAGACCGCGACTGACCAACATTAGTTAAGGGTTAGTCAGGTCAGTTGCAGAGATAGTTGGGGTTAGATAAGTTAAGTGGTTTTTTTTTTTTTAATATATATATATATATATATTTGAGAGGCCCTGTTAGTTATGTTTGGGCAATTGAAGATAGCTGGCGGTTCAGGCCAGACTTTTTACTTTTACGTTTACTGCAGTTACTAGGCAGTGTGTTCTGTTATTTTAATAAGTTAGTGATTAGGTGCTGAAGGGACTCAGCAGTCTGGGGGGGGGGGGGGGGTAGTGTGGCGAATACCGAGCTAGATTGTCGGGACAGGGGCTGTTGTCAGGGTTAATAGAGAGGGAAGCTGCCATTGAGTGGGGGGCACGCGCTATCGCGGGGATAGCCAGCTTGACCCGGAAGCGTAGGCAGTTGTTATCTGGAGTCCTACAAGTATAGACGTGAGTCGAGCTGCTCCTCCCGCCAGGTTACAGGCCCAAGCAAACCCCTATACCACCAAAGAGCCAGAGAGACAGAGAGTGATCAGCTACACCCCCTTTCGTCGCTGAACACCAAAAGGGTGAGTCTACAACATAAAGTTAACGTTATGCTACCGAGCGTCAGGACAGCAGGTTAGCATAGCGCGGTCGCTAGCCGCTATTGCTAGCTACAGTAGCTAACGGCCACGCGGTCTGTCGCGGCATCGTGTATTTGCCCACGCCAATCGTCATCACTGAGGTGTAAATATCAGCCTGCGACAGTATGAAGAATATGATGCGCAGGATGCCAAGCAGTTCCAGACGTCGCCGGAACAGTCCAGGACCAAGCCACGCGACCAGCATCATTATGTAAAAATAATAATGATAAAATTATATGGATTAATAAAAAGAAAAGGTGATGAGGGGAATGGTAGGCAGCGTCCAACTCTTCGACCACCATCACTATCTATCTATGTATCTATCTTTCTATTTTTCATAATAGTGCAGGTCTTATGACACATAGCGTGGCTGAAATGTTTTAGTTGTCGTCTCTGAATGGTCGACAGAAGGATCATATTTGTTCCAAGTTGCTGTAGCACACTTTCATTTGTTTGTTTTTCTATCCAACCTATTCTCAGCGAACGGCGGCAAAACCACATTTCGGCAGCATTGGTTTTCTTTTCATCTGTTTTAGGCAAAGTCCATCCTTCACTTCCATATATCATGACTGGCCATACGACTGTTTGTAGTTTTCAGATTGGTTGAGATGGCGCGATCTTTCCATAAGTTATTTAGTTGAATTCAAGATCTCTCTCTCTCTCTCTCTCTCTCTCTCTCTCTCTCTCTCTCTCTCTCTCTCTCTCTCTCTCTCAAGATCTCTCTCTTTCTGACTATGATTTAAAGTTAATGCCTTTAACATAAGTTATTTAGCATAATCAAACAGGTACCGTTCGATGAAGAATTTGTAGCCTTTGTCGAGTTTGGACCGTTTGGTTAATGCAAACGTTTCGGCAAACCGTGGTACATCATCTAGTTACAGGTAGCTCGCCAACTCTCAAAACTAGAAGGGGTCTCGCAAAGGGGGTTTCCGTTTTCAGCGACGGCGCAATAGTGCCTTTATGCTTTATGGAATGTCACTTTACTTTATGACTTTGCGGTTGTCACTACAAAACGCGGCAATACGAGTGGCCAGTGGAGGGGGGGGGGTATTTGCCTTTCTGAGACGTTTAAGAGGGTTTATAGCTGTCTTTGCAAAATGTGCCAATACTATATGTGTGGCCATCGGGGGCCCTTTTCCCCACATATATTTGGGGGGCCCAAGCTATTGCCTGGTTTGCCTGTCCTGGCGGGACTCCCACCTCTGGGCCAGGGTGTCTCCCCGTCTGCCACCCAATGACGGCTGGGATAGGCTCCAGCATCCCCGCGACCCTGACAGCAGGATAAGCGGTTTGGATAATGGATGGATGGATATAAGTACCCATAACCTGCACTTCACCCAACTGACCGAGACCTTGATAGAAATGGCACAGTCGCGATCATTGAGACTGCACCTCCTGGCTTCAAATTCATCCATACCACCAGATCTGATAAGAGATTCCTATAGCTGCAAGGAAATCCCCCACGGGGATCACGTCTTTTGGATACCTTGCTTTTACTATACATTGTAATGCAACGATTTTAATAATGTAGCCCTGGCTAAAATGCATTTAGACATTTGGTTAAAATTCATTTAGGATATAAATAGTTTTAAAAATTAAGTTCATAATGTTTAAATATGTTAAAGATATATGAGGAAGGATAAAATAGAGAAGTCATAATCTTTACAGTTAAAGGGTTAGAGTTTATGCAAATGAGCATAGTTTGCATAATATGTACAGGACCAAGCACGTGTAGTCAGTCTAACAGCCTAACTTAATTAGCCGCATTATGTCAATCTATGTTGTCCTTTGGTTTAATTGTCATGTTCTTAAATGACAGCCAATCCAGATTCTGTTCTCAGGTAGGGGGCGGGGCTTGGTTGTAAGCTGTTAGGTCTGGTGTGTTGGAGAACGGGGGGAAAAAAGCGAATGGTCACCGTCAAGTGAACAGTGCAGATTGTTTGAGAGCAAAATGTTAGTGGTTGACGAACAGTTATCCAAAGGGTTCGGATTTTTGTGATCTGCAAGAGGTGAATATGAGATTGTGTATTGCTTTTCATACTGTGACTACATGTTATGGTGTAAAAACGCATCGTGTTGCTAAGCGCGAGTAGCTGTTAGCATTAGCATAATAACAGTTAGCTCAGCTTTGAAGAATTGGTTAAGACAAGCTATCGCTAGCTCGCCACGAAATAGTGTATGGACTTGTTGCTTAGCTGATTTATTTGATTCAGGAGACTGATGATGTGTGGCTGTAAGAGAGGACAGCTCCGTTGGACCCCTTTGGAGAACTGTTTCCTGTTGGAGCGCTAGTTGACTGTCGCTGCTGTTTCTTTCTCCGCCGCTGTTCTTCTGCGCCCTGCCGAGCGCCCATCACCCAGTTTCCCCTCGTCCTCCCCTTCTAAATGTCCCCTGGATCTGTGAGTACTGACCACCTGTTTTTTTATTTTGCTTGTGTGGCCAAGTGACGCAGCCACTACAGTTTCTAGGCCTCTACGCTCCCAAGCCACGACTCAGGCCTGCAACGGGGGTTTGGTTTACAAGTGGGTTGACCAGGAGCGTGCCTATGTTCCCACATTTCTAAGATTTTTTTTTCAAAATTAGGCCCTATGTTCCCACAGCCCTATGTTCCCACATTTCTAAGATTTTTTTCAAAATTAGGCCCTATGTTCCCACAGCCCTATGTTCCCACATTTCTAAGATTTTTTTTTTTTTTAAATTAGGCCCTACGTTCCCACATTTCTACCCCTGGTAGTTGAGGGTTCGCCACTCAATCCCGCGGCTGGCGATTTGAAGGAGAGAGCTAGCTTCCAAACTCTCAAGCTCAACACCGCTACTCCAACATGGGGTTGCTGTGGAGTGATGAACCCTCATACCGAAATTGAACTCACCTCCATGAAAAACAGCCATTTGAGCAAACACTGTGGACCAGGGGGTCGGTCCTGTCCGCTATAGCTCTTCACCAAATATTGTGGAAAAAAATTACTCATTCATTTACTATAAAGTGCTTCCAAAAATCTTGTGGGAGGATAGGGCTTACATTGAAGGGAAATGTAGGAACACAAGACCTAATTTTGAAAATGTCCTAGAAATGTGGGAACATAGGGTTTCATTTTGAGAAAAATCTTAGAAATAAGAAAAATCTTAGAAATGTGGGAACATAGAGCCTAATTTTCAACAGTTTCAGTGAAAAAAAAATTCTTAGAATGTGGGAACATAGGGCTGTGGGCCCATTGGGCTTCGGGAACATAGGGCTGACCCCGGTTGACCATAGGTTGCAGAGTGTGTGTGTGTGTGTGTGTGTGTGTGTGTGTGTGTGTGTGTGTGTGTGTGTGTGTGTGTGTGTGTGTGTGTGTGTGTGTGAGAGTGTGTATGTGTGCACCTATGCTTGATGTTATTTGATATCATTTGGTGTTTATTCATATTTGGGATTTAGTCCTACTTGTCTTTATTCATGAATGTGATTTTGAGAAGTTCTGTTTAATGTAAATAAATAGCCTACCATAATTTGGCATTACATCAAGAAACCTTGTTGTGTCACAGGTTATTCATATTTAATAACTGTTAAAAGGATAGATAGAATTAGGACAAGAGACTAAACCAAAATCCAAGTGATATGTCTTTATTATATATCATAAATTTATTTGGAGGCACCGCCAGTTATTTTAGTTTAAAAGAGAGAACCACTCAAATAATTTAAGAGCATACAGGTAATAGCGCCATTTATTTTAAAACGTACCCAGGCCCCGCCCACAGTACTACTACACATAGCAGATTTTTATATAGCTATATGGGACAGGTGTTACAAAAATTACTGTCTATCGGCCACCAAAATCTAAACATGGCTTTCTTGATGAATTTTTGGAGGTACTGTCTAGGGTTTCCACTGATTATGATTGGTTCATCATCTCAGGTGCTGTTAATGTACCCCAGTGGTAAAAGAATATTAGTGTAGAATGTAAAGAAACTCATTTAAATCCTTATAAACTCGGAACTCGGAAACCATGATTTAGGTCCCTATTTCTGTAATATGAGACCCAGGAAAAATGATGTTGTTTAATTTCTTTATTTTTTTTGTTTACATAAATTAAATTTTGGGTGGTAAAAAAACACATTGCAAAAAAAATTAAGCTTGATTTGTTTCAAATGTTACAACATGTCCACTGTAGTGTACAACCCCCCCCCCCACACACACACACACACGTGACGTCATTGTAAGGGCATAGTTATCCTGTCCTCTTTAAGGGAAAACAGGACTGAATACAGTGGCATGTATAGTATGAGAGAGATGAGCAAAAACGCTATGTCCACTACAGAGCACAAAAATGGAGGGCACTGGTGCCTTCTCAGATAGCAAACCTAGAGCTCAGCCTAAATTCACAGACGATGGTAAGCCGATATGTTTAAAGTGCAAGACTGCGGGACGTATCACCAAGAATTACAGACAGAAGCTATGCTCAGGGAAACGAGACCCCCCCCCTCCCCGGGTTGTATAGAGTCGGACAGTTTGGGCTAGATAAACAACTCACAGACAGGACAACCAAACACGAGAGCAGGTGATAGAGCGTGCAATAGGAAAATGCCAAGTAAAAGAGCTTAATATCGGTTGTACTACAGCACATTGTTTAGTGGATACTGGTAGCAGTGTAAGCACCATCACTGAAAGGTTCTTTCAGAAGGATGTGTATTCCATCTCTAGTTGGCTTTGAATAACTATTGCAAATAGACTAGAGATACCTTATCTAGGTTACCTTGAATTGGAAGTTGAAGCAATGGGTATGAAAATCCGAGATTGTGGCTTTTTGGTTGTGAAGGACTCTAAGAGCTCCCAGATGACAGAAGCCCGTATCATTGGTATGAATATCATTCGCAAGTGTTGGCAGTTAGTGCAATCTGAATTTGATACTGCACTGGGTGGGAAATTAGATTCGGAATGGAGAACTGTGTTTTGGCAAATGCAGAAATGCAATGTTGATAAGAGAGCCATTGCCAGACTCACTGGTAAAGATAAGGTACACATACCTTCATCTTCCTTAGCCACTGTCATGGTAAAAGGAACCATTAAGGGGGCTGAGAAAGATGCTCAACTGCTGGTAGAACCTGGAAACACAACGCTCCCTCAAGGTCTCGCAATCATTCCAACGTTGGTGAGTGGTCAGCGTCAAACTGTCCCAGTCCAAGTTGTGAATTTCTCACAAGAGGATGTGTGGCTCTGCCCGAGAACCCGGCTGGGTTTTGTATCTCGAGTTGAGAGTGTTGACGGTGAACAGACCTGTGAAGTAAATTTTCAACGCATCTCTGCTGATGTTGAGCAGGTCACAGTAGAGACAAATAATTCTGATGCTCAGAGTAGAGTGCAGTCAGTCATTGACAATCTTGGCATTGGTGGCACAGTTGAAGAGAGAAACAAGCAATGTGAGTTACTAGCTAAGTACATATGTGTTTTTTCACAGATGATGATAAGGACCTTGGCTATACCGATCAGGTTAAGCATGAAATTAAGGTGGTTGACGAGGAACCAGTTGCACAACCGTACCGTCGCATTCCACCGAAACTGTACAGAGAGGTTCAAGAGCACATTTCAAAGCTATTGAGGAAAGGTGTCATTCAGGATAGTGACAGCTCTTATGCTTCTCCTGTGGTGATAGTACGAAAGGCTGATGGCACTATACGTCTGTGTGTAGACTACAGAAAGCGAAATCAGAAGACAAAGAAAGATGTGTTCCCAGCCCGCATCGATGAGAGCTTTGATGCTTTACAAGGCGCAAAGTTTTTCTCAACCATTGATCTTGCCAATGGATACCACCAGGTGGCAATTGATGAATGTGACAGGCATAAGACAGCATTTGCAATGCCTTTTGGTCTCTTTGAGTGTCTTTGCATGCCCATGGGTGTTTGCAATGGACCTGCAACGTTCCAACGGTTAATGCAGGCAACCGTGAGTGACCTGGTCTTCCAGATTATGGTAGTATATTTAGACGACATACTAGTGTATTCGTGGAGCTTCCAGAAACACTTAAGAGAGGCTAGAAACAGTGCTAAAACGCCTTAAAGAGACAGGACTGAAGGTGAAGTTGGAGAAATGGCATCTCCTTCAAAAAGAAGTCAAGTTGCTGGGGCGTCAAATCTCCACAGATGGTATAGCAACAGATCCTGGAAACGTAGCAGCTGTAAAACAATGGCCAGCCCCTGCTACATTGAAGGAACTTAGATCATTCCTTGGGTTTTGTTGCTATTATAGGAGATATGTTAAGGGCTTTTCAAAGATTTCCGGTCCACTTCATGATGTTGTGAATTTGTGTCTTAACACTGGCAGCCCAACTAAAGTCAACTAAATGCTTTGTGCATTATGGAACACAGAATGTCAAAATACTTTTGACACCTTGAAAGAAAAACGTACAGTGCACCCATACTTGATTATGCTAATTTTACCTGTCCATTCATAGTAGAGACCAATGCGTGTAGTCATGGCTTAGGAGCGGTCCTATATCAGCAACAGGATGACAGAAAAAGGGTAATTGCATTATGCCAGTTGGAGGCTGAGAAATGCAGAAAAGAATGACACGAACTAAAGTAGCATGATGCTCGAACTACTGGATATCTGCTTGATTCAAAATTCAAGGTAGTGACTGACAACAACCCCTTATGTGATCTCAAAAGTGCAAAACTAGGGGCCAAAGAGCAAAGGTTGGTAGCACAGTTGGCCGCATTTCTTGGATCGGGATGCATGAGGATGTGGAGCTGTGGGTCAAAAAATGTCAGCGCTGTGGTTTCACTAAAATGCCACATCCAAAAATTCACCCCCCTATGAGATCATTCCTTGCATTGAGACCTTTGGAGGTTGTAGCTGTAGATTTCACAGTGCTTGAGCCAGCTACAGATGGCAGAGGAAATGTTCTTGTGATTACAGACGTGTTTACAAAGTTCACACACGTTTTTCACACGTGACCAAAAGGCAGACACCATAGCTAAGGTGCTGATAAGGGAATGGTTCATGAAGTATGGTGTGCCTGAACGGTTGCATTCGGGTCAGGGCCGAAATTTTGAGAGCCAGGTAATAGGTGAACTTCTCAAGTTGTATGGGATAAAGAAAATGTGAACTACTCCCCATCATCCTACAGGAAATGCAGAATGTGAACGTTTTTTTTTTTTTTTTTTTTTTTTGTTTTCATACAATGTGAGCATTAGTAGAAATTTACATGAGTTTTTGCGCACACTGCCCGCTGACAGAAAGAGGCATTGGCCTGAGCATTTACCAGAATTGGTGTATACATACAACGTGACTCCACACTCAACGACAGGTTATTCTCATTACATACTGTATGGTGTGGATCCTCATCTCCTAATTGATGCCCTGTTTGGACAGGAGCATTCTGAGGATAAGAAACTTGACTGGTTGGCTGTTCATCATCAAAGACTAAGAGATGCACATGCACGAGCAAAAGAATACTCGGAGCAGAAAGCTGCTGAACAGATTGCTGTTCACAATGACAAGGTGTCCTGTCCCCCCGGTAGAGGAAGGTCAGCATGTGTACTTAAGACATAGACCTTTGGGGAGAAACAAAATACAGAATGCATGGGGTGCAACTGTGTATCAGATTTTGGCGATACAGGGAACTACGTACACAGTTCAACCTGTTGAGGGAGGGCCTGTTAAGAGAGTGAACAGTGTAGACATTAGGCCATGTGTAAATCCAACTCTCCCTAGCTCGATGCTTAGAAAGAAGATTACCAGACCAGTCCATGAGTTTATTCAGTCTGGAGGTTCAGAATCATAGAGGTCAGATGGGAGAACATGATGATGGAATTGTGATTGAAGAGGTTTCTCTTAGGGTAAAGAATAATTCAGAAACCAATCCCCTACCTGTTGCTGACCCTCAGTCTATTGAGGCAGTAATGTCTGATGTAGAGCCCAGTGTTATGGAGACTGATACTTTGGACCCTGAACTGGGACAGTCAGTAACTGTTGATTCAGAGCCCGTACCTGACCCTGTAACTGTAGTACAGGTTCCCATCCCTGCTCCTCGCAGGAGTAAGACAATCGATGCTGCTGTGCATACAAACCCGCAAATTGAGCCAAAATCAGCTTTCGAGTCACTGTCCCTAAGTTCAGCAGTTGTATCTCAGATCCTAGCGAATTTAGGTTCAGTGTTCCTTAGAGAAGCTTTGAAAGAGGTGAAGACTACTGATCCAGTCACCGAGGACGTCAATAGTTAAGCAGGAGCGAGTGGTGTAACCCGGTGGTAAAGACGTGTTAGTGTAGAATGTAAAGAAACTCATTCATGTTCTTATAAACTCGGAAACCACGGTTTAAGTCCCTATTTCTGTTATATTGACATTTATGTTACTGCCGCTTTAAGTATGGAACGCGTATCACTGATTGTGTCGCGCTGTCAGGACATGAACAATGGTTGTTGTGAACACGCTTTTTTTGGACCATGCAGAACAGAGCAGACACAACGTGAGAGAAGGCGAACGATTGCAGACCAGATGGCGGCGAGGGTTTTGTGTCCGCCATAAGCTCTTTCAACCTTTGAGGTTTGTTAAAACCGTTTACAAATGTGAATCAAACGATAAGAGTTTGTTTTGTTTATTTGTATAACTTTGAGGTGCATATGTACACTCACTGGCCACTTTATTAGGTACACATTGCTAGTATCGGGTTGGACCCCCTTTTGCCTTCAGAACTGCCTTAATCCTTCGTGGCATAGATTCAACAAGGTACTGGAAACATTCCTCAGAGAGTTTGGTCCATATTGACGTGATAGCATCACGCAATTGCTGCAGATTTGTCGGCTGCACATCCATGATGCGAATCTCCAAGTCCACCACATCCCAAAGGTGCTCTATTGGATTGAGATCTGGTGACTGTGGAGACCATTTGAGTACAGTGAACTCATTGTCATGTTCAAGAAACCAGGCTGAGATGATTCGAGCTTTATGACATGGCGCGTTATCCTGCTGGAAGTAGCCATCAGAAGATGGGAACACTGTGGTCATAAAGGGATGGACATGGTCAGCAACAATACTCAGGTAGGCTGTGGCGTTGACACGATGCTCAATTGGTACTAAGGGGCCCAAAGTGTGCCAAGAAAATATCCCCCACACCATTACACCACCACCACCAGCCTGAACCGTTGATACAAGGCAGGATGGATCCATGCTTTCATGTAGTTGACGCCAAATTCTGACCCTACCATCCGAATGTCGCAGCAGAAATCGAGACTCACCAGACCAGGCAACGTTTTTCCAATCTTCTGTTGTCCAATTTTGGTGAGCCTGCGTGAATTGTAGCCTCAGTTTCCTGTTCTTAGCTGACAGGAGTGGCACCCGGTGTGGTCTTCTGCTGCTGTAGCCCATCTGCCTCAAGGTTCGACGTGTTGTGCGTTCAGAGATGCTCTTCTGCATACCTCGGTTGTAATGAGTGGTTATTTGAGTTATACTGTTGCCTTTCTATCAGCTCGAACCAGTCTGGCCATTCTCCTCTGACCTCTGGCATCAACAAGGCATTTTCACCCACAGAACTGCCGCTCACTGGATATTTTCTCTTTTTCGGACCATTCTCTGTAAACCCTAGAGATGGTTGTGCGTGAAAATCCCAGTAGATCAGCAGTTTCTGAAATACTCAGACCAGCCCGTCTGGCACCAACAACCCTGCCACGTTCAAAGTCACTTAAATCACCTTTCTTCCCCATTCTGATGCTCGGTTTGAACTGCAGCAGATCGTCTTGACCATGTCTACATGCATTGAGTTGCTGCCATGTGATTGGCTGATTAGAAATTTGTGTTAACGAGCAGTTGGACGGGTGTGCCTAATAAAGTGGCCGGTGAGTGTATGTTTGTGCATAAGAACAAGAGTTGGCGAATTGGTTTCGCTGTTGTAGACTTCAAGAGAATAGGCAAGGCTCAGCGTTTTCAGTTTTTTATTTTTCAAAGCCATCCAGCATGCCGAATTTCGCCACAAGAGGACACTGTTACATAACCTCACATGAACAGGAACAACTTTTGGATCCGTGGAAGCATAAAATCTGGGTGAAAATCACTCTAAACTGATCTGCTCCTTTTAAAAAAAATCTGGGTATTTTTTTGGGGAAAATTGGTAAAAACGCTGAGCCTTGAGAATGGGCTAATGCTAATACAACAGTGTAATAGAGATTGTTTTATTTTTATGTTTTTTCATTGTATTTTCATTTGTGAATACAAAGAGTGGTGTAGAATACTGTTTATTTTTATCCATAGAGGCTGCCACTGCCGTATTTATTCATATTTGTATTTTTTTGAGCTGCATTGAATTGAAGCGGTTGTTCCCTCCAAAAAAAAAAAAAAAAAAACCTCTCACTCCCACAGAGCTAAAGTGGGATGTTGTGATGTTGTGAACCCC
Organism: Lampris incognitus; assembly: GCF_029633865.1. Lineage (NCBI taxonomy): Eukaryota > Metazoa > Chordata > Actinopteri > Lampriformes > Lampridae > Lampris > Lampris incognitus. Next base: position 7,763,399 of record NC_079229.1, read on the forward strand.
TTACCTTTTATCTATCCATAGTTTTACCATTGGAATAAAGACCCTAAACTTATCTTTGAATGTCCCGTGTGTAATTCCCCCGGCTTCATTAATGCTGATGTTGACAATCAAACAGACCCTGATGCTAGAAACCTTAAAGGCTTATTGGAGGCATTTGCTCTCACTCACCATGTTTCTGGACCCACCCACAATAGGGGGCATACTATAGACTTAGTCATATCAAAAGGACTTAATATTACTGTACCCTGTATCATGGATGTTGCTATTTCAGGTCACTGTTGCATGTTTTTTGATGTCTGCTTTTCCTGTACAACAGAAGAGCACTTTTTTTCTTTTCTTTTAAGTTTTTATTGAGTTTCTTTAAGGAACATACATACAAATGATAAAGTACAAACGACCAAAAAAGGAAAATAGAAAAAAAAGAGAAGAAATAAAACAAAACAAAAAACCAAACATAAACAAGAACTAAAACAGCAATGAATTAACAAAAGCACAGCGCAGCATTTGCGACATTAATGATTGTAAAGTCCGTCAGCACATCATCAGTCCTCGAAGGAGTCAGCAAGTGACCCATTCTACAGCTAAAACCTGGAAACCCAAGAGACGTCCCTAAATGAATAATCTTGGTACAAACAGCTAAACATCCAGAATGACTTCCATATTTTGGTGTTTTGCTTTGGGGCAACAATGCATCCACACAGATTCCACGACACACCTTAACCAGGCTGGTCTGACAAATTAAATAGATGTGAATATTCTTTACCAGGTTCATTTAGTAAAGCATTTTGGGAAGGTCTATATGCTGGTACTTTTTTTTAAAAATATATATAATTTTTTTTGTTATCCACTTATAGAAAAGGAAGAACAGAACACAGGAAAAAATTATGTACAGGTAGGGAGGGATTTTTTTCTTTACAACATAATCATTGATTTGTGAAAATAAAATCAGGCCCATGGGGTGCTACATGGTCAAACAGTTTTTTCCAGTATAAGGCTAATTGTTCCAATTAATGATCGACAGATGCTGTTATCCTCTCCGTTTTATAAATGTCCACTGTAATTTCCATCCATGTGTTTAAAGTTGGGTTCTCCTGTGATAACCATTTCCGGGTAAGAGTCTTTTTACTAGCCACCAGTAGTATATTCATGAAATATTTCTCTCCTTTCAACCATTCTTGGGGTATATACCCAAAATATATGGTCTTACTATCTAGAAGAATTTCACATTTAAAAATGTCTTGTAGGGCATTGTGTATTGCTCTGTCTGATCATTATGTGTCAGTGTGGGTAGGAACTCTTCTAATCATTTGGCCATGAAGGAGGTAAATAGTCTATAATTTACATTAAGAACAGACATTGATATAAAAGACCCCCATTCCATTTTATCCTTGCCTTCTTTTGGTATAGCTGAGATTATCGCCTCCTTCCAGCTAGGTGGCGTTTGCGCTTTTTTTTTTTTTAAAGCCCAGTTCAGGGTGGGGAGTATAACAGGATTTAACTCATTTCGTTCCTAATTTTTCTAACTTCCTCTAATGTATCTTGTGCCATGAGACCACTTGAATAATCCCAAAACAAAAAAACGTTTCATTGACAATAATACAATTGAAACCTTTAAGAAAACTGTAAATGAGTTATCACTGTTCATGGCATCACAAACTGAAGATCTTGTGAACAACTTCAACTCAAAAATACGAAAGATCTTTTGACAACATTGCACCGGTTAAAACTAAAAACATAGTAAAACAAAAAGCCCCCTGGAGAAATGGACTGGTTGTTAGGCAGCTCAAGAGAGCGTGTCGCCAGGCAGAAAGACGGTGCAGAAAGACTAAACTTCAGGTTCACCATGAAATCTACAAGGATAGACTGAATAAGTACAGGAAAGAAATTAAACAGGCCAGTCTTTTTTTTTTCTTTCTAAAACCATGAATGAAAATATTAAACAACAGTAAAGTGCTTTTCTCTACAAACAACAAAAAAAACACAAAAAGGATATAAACAAAATAATATTAAAGTGAAATGAATAAACCTATGCAACAAAATCAATAAATAAATTATCATAAACAACACAAATTAAATATAACATGTTCAAAAGGGAGTAGGAGGAAGCGTAAACTTATTTAAGCCTACCCTTTCTGCACTACTCATCAATTAATTCATCATATTTATCTTATATACAGTTTATAAACAATTGTCCATCAGACAAATAACAGTAAATAAAAGGCTAATGGCAGCCAGGACAAATGAGTTGTTGAGTGTATTGGTCCTGTGTGTTGGCAGGTTGTATCTGTGGCCAGACGGAAGCAACTTGAAGCCCTTGGACAGGGGGTGGCCAGGATGAGCCAGGACTGACTGGACATTCTTACATACAGCGTCCTGCGTCCAGCTGTCTCAGTGCAGGTATGTCAGAGGACGTCCTCACAGGAAGAAGACTCAGGAGCTCTGATGAGAGTGCTGACACCGAGCACATCTAGCTCCAACATTCACATGACTATTTAACATTTATATGTAGGCTCAATATTTACATTTAACATTTATACATTTATGTTACATGTCTGTTGGGTTAGAGGAGTGTGCAGCATGGAGGACGGGCCGAGGGGCGACGGAGAGGGGATGAACGTGAGGAGGGGGAAGGAGGAGTAAGAATATTAGTTTTTGTTGGTGGGGATATCAATGTGCTCTGTTTCATCTTGTCCTCTTTGTTTTGCTCCTCCGCCTCCTCTGCTTTCTCCTCCTTCTCCTCCTCCTCATCTTTTCCTGTCCTCTTCCTACTTCTCCAACCCTTTCTCCATCTTCCTATCACTCCTCTTCCTCCTTTTCTTTTTCTTTCTCTTTTCAACCCTTCATCTTTTTCTCCACCAATTTTGTCTCTACATCCTGCTCCTTCACTTCTCTTCTGCTCCCCTCCACCATTTTCTCTTCTGTCTCCCTTCTCTTGATCATCTTCTCTTTGGGTGAGCCCCTCTTTGTCACCGTCCCCAGTGTGTCCCTTATCTTCATCATTTTCTCTTTCGATTTTCCCTTCCTCTACACCACCTTCTCTTTTGATGTTCTCTTCCTCTTTAACATCTCCTCCTTCAGTGTCACCCTCCTCTTTATCATCTCCTCCTTCAATGTCACCCTCCTCTTTATCATCTCCTCCTTCGGTGTCACCCTCCAATTTATCATCAACTCCTTCAATGTCACCCTCCTCTTTATCATCTCCTCCTTCGATGTCACCCTCCTCTTTATCATCTCCTCCTTCGGTGTCACCCTCCAATTTATCATCAACTCCTTCAATGTCACCCTCCTCTTTATCATCTCCTCCTTCGATGTCACCCTCCTCTTTATCATCTCCTCCTTCGATGTCACCCTCCAATTTAACATCAACTCCTTCAATGTCACCCTCCTCTTTCTCATCTCCTCCTTCAGTGTCACCCTCCTCTTTATCATCTCCTCCTTCAATGTCACCCTCCAATTTATCATCAACTCGTTCGATGTTACCCTCCTCTTTATCATCTCTTCCTTCGATGTCACCCTCCTCTTTATCATCTCCTCCTTCAATGTCACCCTCCTCTTTATCATCTCCTCCTTCGATGTCACCCTCCTCTTTATCATCTCCTCCTTCGATGTCACTCTCCAATTTATCATCAACTCCTTCGATGTCACTCTCCAATTCATCAACTCCTTCGATGTCACCTTCCTCTTTATCATCTCCTCCTTCGATGTCACACTCCTCTTTATCATCTCCTCCTTCGATGTCACTCTCCTCTTTATCATCTCTTACTTCGATGTCACCCTCCAATTTATCATCTCCTCCTTCAATGTCACCCTCCAATTTATCATCTCCTCCTTCAATGTCACTCTCCAATTCATCATCAACTCCTTCGATGTCACTCTCCTCTTTATCATCTCCTCCTTCGATGTCACACTCCTCTTTATCATCTCCTCCTTTGATGTCACACTCCTCTTTATCATCTCCCCCTTCAATGTCACTCTCCTCTTTATCATCTCTTACTTCGATGTCACCCTCCTCTTTATCATCTCCTCCTTTGATGTCACCCTCTTTATCATCTCCTCCTTTGATGTCACCCTCCAATTTATCATCTTGTCCTTTGATGTCACCCTCCTCTTTATCATCTTGTCCTTTGATGTCACCCTCCTCTTTATCATCTCCTCCTTCGATATCACCCTCCTCTTTATCATCTCCTTTGATGTCACCCTCCTCTTTATCATCTCCTCCTCCATTAGCATATGGGAGGGAGGCCATGGGGTCCTGGTCTTGCTGGCTGTAGGTTTCAGCGATCTCAGACCCCCAAGACGGCTCCGAGAGTGGGCAGATGTACATGTTGTTAAAGGAGTCCATCACGCTGGATACAAAACAAATAATGTATCAATCAATCAATGAATCAACTGGTGAATAAATCAGTGAATGAATCAATGAATCCACATCAATATGTCTTTATGAATTAAACACCTTAAAGGATCAATCCTTTCTGGTCTTACTTTTATAGTTTTTGCCATTGTGCATATCAGTTATGATATTTTAATCACCGGCTTCGTTTTTGTGATTTTGGACACGGGACCACAGCGAGACGCAGCTTTAAAACAGCCACTTATGATACAACTGAACACAAGCTTGAACCCGTCCTTTAAGCTACAAAACAAAAAACAAAAGAAGACCTAGTGCCTGAGTTACACTGTGTTCATGATTTCCCATTATCTATGACTTTTAATTTGCACTGGCAGGGTAGTTAGTTGATGGTTACTGCTACCTAGGGTATTTAAATAGGCTGGTCATTCCTGAAAGCCCGGAGACTGGCGATACTCAAGGAACACGTGGTAGGAGATGTCGGACGAGGCAGGAACATAAAATAAATTCTGACATGCTAGACTTTATGTCAGGGTGTCGTGGAGCGTCCAGACGCCACATCGCTGTTCTTCCATCATGTCACACTACACGGGGTCAAGACCCCCGTTCGTCGTTCCCAATGTTCATAATCAGGCCTGATGCTGGAAACTTGCCGGTGACGACAGAGTCGTGTCAAAATCGGGCTGAATTCGTGTAGTCTGATCCCGGCATCAGATGAGTGGTGACACGTTTCTCCTGCTAACTTTGTGTCCAGAATAACTGACTCAACTTTCTGGGATCTCGGGGTAGTTTTAACTTTTGAATATGTGGTGAGATAACTGGGTTCAACTGGACTTGTTAAAACATGTCTGGCGCTCATATTCACTTGCCCCATAAGACGCTGTTGTAAAGCTGAGGCCTGTGGTGGCCCCGTGTTCAAAACCTTGACAATGAAGTTGGTGAGAAAAATACCACAACTGATATGCACGATGGAAAACTAGACAAATAAGACCCGTGTTATAAAAGAAAGAGAATTAGCATTTAAAATGGACATGTGTTTTCACACACAAACACACACACACACACACTCACACACACACAGTCACTCACTAGGAGCTGTGGTGGTAGCCCATAGCAAGGTGGGTCATGCTGAGGAAGCGATGTCTCAGAGCTTGGCTGGGGGTGATTCTCTTGGCGGCATCCAGGTTGAGCATTCTTTTGAGCAGATCAACAAATGCCTGGATGTCTTCCTCCTCGTGCTGGTCTGCCCCCTCAGGTTTGCACTGGATTTAGAGACCACACAAACCACAAGTCAGTCAAGTCAAAAGAAAATGCCTGGCTCATGTTAAAGGAGCAAAGTGACGGTTCTCAACTGAGTCATCACTTGTAGAATAAACCGGTACCAGCGGTACCACTTACCTCCAACAGGACATCAAGGGAGCCCAACCTAAACCTGCTGGGGCACCTGGGCAATTTTCCTGTGTCCCGGAAGTACTCCCATGGCAGCTAAAAGAAATAACAAACGTGCGACAAGTCTTTGAAACCTTTTCAACAATTTCACTTGTTACTTATCTAATGTGTTTTCTGAGCAGCTGAAGCAGCAAGTTGTTATGATGCACTACCTTGAGCCTCCAGGTTTGATGTTTTGAGTCCCTGGTGAATAAACACTTCGTCCTCAAACCAGCATCCAACAAGTGATCTGCTGGCATGCCTTGTGTCGCCACAATGGATCTCATCTGGAGAGACAACGCAACATCACATTAACCCACCTTCAGCTTCAACAATGGGTTTGTGAGATTCTGTCTGTGTGATGAAGCAGCTGGTGAGGGACACCAGGTGACTTACCATGTCAAATTCTTTCCAAGAAGGGTAGAGGTTTCCTCCCAAGAACATCGCTGCCATTACACAGCCAAGGGACCACATGTCTATTGCCTCTGAGATGGGGAGGCCCAAGACAACTTCTGGTGCCCTAAAGGTTGGGAGACAAGGACCAAAGACAGCAAACATTACCAAGGACCCACAAAACAAAATCACACATTTGTAGATGAATTCACCCATCACTCACACCTGTAATAAAAGACGGTGTAGGGAAGAGTGAAATTGCTGTTCCTAAGCTTGATATATTTCTATTTTCTCCATTTGTGTATCCGCTGTATGTTTTAACATGACTTTGTGATTGTGGTGTGCTGTCTTGGCCAGGTCTCCCTCAAAAAATAGATTTTCAATCTCGAGAGACCTTCCTAGTCACATAAGGTTAAATAAATAAATGAACAAAAATCAGTGCTTAATGTCCTCACCAGCTGAGAATGATCAGATCTAACATGTATCCTCATCAGTATGGAAGAATAGCACAACTGTAGCTTCTGGTTTCCAGCAGAACTGCAGACACACTGCTGGACAGTTCAGGTCTCAGTACTACTCACCTGTAACCAATAGGCTGAAGGATGCTGCCACGCTGAACCTCAGAGGAGAGAACAGCCAGACCAAAATCAATCAGCTTCACCCTGAACGGCTGATTGACTTGGTCCACCAGCATGATGTTGTCTGGTTTCAGGTCTGTGTGAATCAGCCCGATGCTCTTCAGAGCTTTGAAGGCGGTGGCCAGCTGGAGACGGAGAGGCAGAAATAAGAGATGACTCTCCACACTCGCCACACTGGCAGAGTTTTGAATGTTGGGCACCGTGTCACATTCTGTCACTCATTTTCCTAGTAGATTCAAGGTGTGCAAGACGAACAACCCGAGAGTTTAACGTGTCACTGTACCTGTACTGTGATGGGACGAATCTCATTCAGAGACAGAGGTTGACAGTGTGTCTGTCTCATGTAGTCGAGGAGACTCATGTGTAGCTGTTCAAACACCAGACACGTGAGTCCGCGATAGAAAAAGCCTTCATGGAAGCGGACGATGTTATGAGTGTCTGGATCAAGACTCCTGACTACTTCCAGCATGGCCAGCTGTGGATACACAAGTTAGAGAGGTTCATACAAAGTACTTATACCAAATATAAATACTTATACCAGCTGTTCACCTCATACATTTTGATGAAACAGGTTTGTTTTTGTTTTTTTGGGAATTTTTTCCTTCTTTTGCTCCCTAATTGTATCCGGCCAATTACCCCACACTTCCGAGCCGTCCCGGTTGCTGCTCCACCCCCTCTGCTGATCCGGGGAGGGCTGCAGACTACCACATGCCTCCTCTGATACATGTGGAGTCGCCAGCCGCTTCTTTTAACCTGGCAGGAGCTCCGACCGACCAGAGGATGCGCTAGTGCAGCGACCAGGACACAGACCCACATCCGGCTTCCCACCTGCAGACACGGCCCGTTGTGTCTGTAGGGACGCCCGACCAAGCCAGAGGTAACACGGGGATTTGAAGCGGCGATCCCGGTGTTAGTAGGCAACAGAACAGGCCGCTACGCCACCCGGACGCCCCTGAGACTAAATATTTTAGCAACAAAAACGGACTTTAAAACAACGTTTTAGTCAGCCTACTCATTATTTTGTACGCTGAAATCTTTACCTCCTTCTCAGCCTCCAGAGCATACTTGCTGTTAGTTTTTAGGATCTTAACAGCCACGGTCTCTTTTGCAGGTAGTTTGAGACACTGGGCGACTTGTCCAAAGCAGCCCTCTCCTAGGAAGCTCTGCAGCAGGTAGTAGGAAGTACTGCTAGGCAGAACATAATACTGAAATCCCTTCACGTCTGACGTGGATTTCTCTGATGAGGAACTCATTCTTGTTTCACAAATCAAACAATCAGCACTTTGCACGTTATACGTCTTCACTCGTTCACCTCCACATGCGAAATGGTCAATTTCCACATGAGCCGGCTTTATATAGGCTGTTTCACTAATTCTAGAATCCATCCATCAAAAGAATTCCGGAACCTGTCACCAAGAAAATTCAACCAGGGACCAATAATGCAGATATATGAAATGAACAACTATTGACAATGAGCTGCTAAATTATTTAATAATTGCTGCTCATATTGTTTGTTTGTTTGTTTGTTTTGTTTTGGGGTTTTTTTTGGGTGTTTTTGTTGTTTTGGTTCAGTTTTTAGGCCATTAAAACATAAGATTTGACCACAACGATAGATAGATAGATAGATAGATAGATAGATAGATAGGTAGATAAATAGGTAGATAGGTAGATAGGTAGATGCCTAATTGTCCTTACTTAATGAATTTTGTTACCACACAGTCTGTACAGCCAAATACAAGTTCATCACATCAGAAAACAAGTTCATCTTCATACTTACACATACAGTATGTGTATTTTTGGTGGTGGGGGGGGGGTTGTCCTTCTTTTTCTCCCTAATTGTATTTGGCCGGTTATCTAATTTATCTTTGGTCAGTTATCTAACTGTATCTAACTATGGACGTATGTATTATGTCTACAGTATGTGACATACTGTTTACATAATACATACGTCCATAGTTAGATACAGTTACACAGTTGTTACACACAACAACTGTAACTGTATTAATGGTCATGCACAGATCTATGTTGTGTGTAACACAACATATAACTGTGCATGACCATTAATGAGACACATGGACGAGCGTTGTCACCAGGGTACTTTATTTAAAGCTGCTGTGGCAAAGGGGACAGATCTTCAGTCAAAGCAGGCTTTTTTTTTCCAGGATGCCGGCCTTTATCTGCAAGCAGATGGGAGGAATGTGAAGAACGGGTTGAGGGGCCATCAACAGCTCACGCTGCATCAACAGCAGCATCACATCCCAGATACCAAGTTACAGCAGCGACACTATCTACCAGAGGTGGGACCAAGTCATTGTTTTGCAAGTCACAAGTAAGTCTCAAGTCTTTGCCCTCAAGTCCCGAGTCAAGTCCCGAGTCAAGACAGGCAAGACCCGAGTCAAGTCCCAAGTCAAGACCGACAAGTCTCAAGTCAAGTCCCAAGTCCTACCGTTTGAGTTTCGAGTCCTTTCGAGTCCTTTTAACAACAGAGAAATAATATTTACACAGATCATGTATGCTTTTAAGATCTGTATTTATTTATCAAACCTTTTTTTGCAAGAACATTGTTCAAACACATTTGAAAGAAACAAATGCAAATGTAATTTGCACAAAAAGTGCTGACATTGTATTTCCATAGCATATTGCACTATAACTAGTTGCACATCAGTTTCTGTCCTGTATTGTATTGATCTCATATCATATTGCAAAACCGTTTTCACCTTCAACTAGACAGGTCTTTTTGACTCCTTTCAAAACTTAAATCTAGCCTTAACCTTTTCCAAACATGTCATCACTTAAAAAAAAAAATCCTCACTCCCCAAAAAATTATCTGAATTATCACTTCTGAAAAACTGCACCGACTTTCTGGAAGTGTCTTCACTTTTGAAAAATTTCCTTAAGATTCAAGTGTCCTGACTTTCCAAAAGCGTTTGTTTCTGTCTCAAAATATCCTCATTTTTGTAAAACAGTCTTCACCTTAAAACTTAAATCTAGCCTTAAACTAAAAACCATGTCTTCACCCTCAAACAGGTATTTAGATGAAGTGAGGATCACAAAAACAGTCCTCCAAAAAATGTTACTTTTCCAAATGTGTCACCACTTTCTAAAAAATATTTTTCAGTCTTTTTAACTCCTTTCAAAACCTAAGTGTAACCGTAACCTTTTCAAACATGTCACCACTTTATAAAAGATATCCTCACTCCCAAAAAATGATCTGCATTCTATTAAAGTTTCCTAACTTTTCAAAAGTGTTCGTCTTCATCACAAAATATCCTCAGTTTTGCAAAACAGTCCTAATTTTTTTAGTTTTCAAACATTTTCTCTAAAAATGTCTTCACATCTTCAACATATCCACACTTTCCAAAAACTCTCCTTCCACTCCAGCGTGTTCACATCCTCCGTTACAGTCCTCACAGATATAGAAACACGCACAAACATAAATCTACATGTAATATATTCACGCCTCTATCAGTTCCTGTTGCTCCCTTGATAAAAATCTTTGTGTATATATACATATATATATACACACACATGGAGGCTAAACCGCTAAAATAATTGGTACGCATCCATAGAGAGACTGAGACTGGTGTTTGTGTGTGTGAGTGTGTGTGAGAGAGAGAGAGAGCGAGAGAGATTGGGTGGGGGGGCGGAGGGCAAATACATGAACATAACAATGAGCAGGGTTGTGCTTTTCTATGTCAGGGCCCTATGCTGCATTGCATTTGCAAAAGATCAAATTGGCCAAAAGTCTCAGTCATTTGTGCACGATGGGGACGTAGTATGATGCCACCATGGCTGAAAACTCGCTCCACTGGAGCACTAGAGGCAGGCACCGCCAAGACTCTGATGGCCACTCGGAAGATTGAAGGAAGAGCCTTCATGTTCAGTGCCCAGAACAAAAGGGCAGCCTGTCCTTTGGCTATGTCAAGGTAGTGACTTAGCTGTAGTGCTGGAGTGGTCCTAACATCCTTCTTCTGCCTCTTATGGTATGCAGCAAACAGCCCTTCTCCTTCTCCAAGATCCTCTTGCTCTTCTTCATCAACCAGAGACACAGCTTGCTCAGTCTCTGCAGCATCTTGCAGGATTAATTCTGGCAAAATATGTAACAGCAACAGCAGAAACAAAAGAGCCCTTATTACCATTGATGTTAGTGATAGTGTTAGACTGAAAAATGTAATTATTGTTGCAGTCAATTAGATCAGATTATGAGGAAAAAATTTGCATTAAAGTCAATAATATTTACCTTTAACTTGTTGTGCCACCTCTGCCTTGATGTCACGATTGACCAGCACATGGGGCTCCACCCACAGCAGAGAAAAGGCTGGATCCAAGGCAGCTGCTTTGAGGTAGACTGGGTCTGAAAAGGGGGCAGTGATCCCATCTTGAGTCCTGGCCATTTTCACGTTAATGAAGATCCCAAGAAATCTTTTTTTCAGGGATACCCGGAGACTTCTGACCAGGCCGCTCAGGAAACGAACTTGAGACTTCAGCTTCTCAAGGTGGGGATTGAGGGACAAGACGGATGGAACAACTGCACTGATTGTGATGACCTTCTCCCCCTGTGTCAAATCAGTTGCTTCTCCAAACGGCTTCAAGATGTCCACCAACTCCTTCAACAGAGTCCACTCTCGTGGTGTGAATGACAACTCCTTATGCCCAGCCTTTTCTAGAACAGCACAGAGCTTTAGATGATCACACTGGAGAACTGCCTTCACTTGCCTCAGCGTTGAGTTCCATCTTGTGTTGACTGCAGCAGGGATGCCTTTCTGTTCCCCAAATTCACTATCAAACACATCTTTGAATGTTGTGCTTGTGTGCTGCAGTGAGCTAAGTTTAGATAACTTGGAAAGAGAAAGACATACCACTTTTGTTTCTTTCAAACCGTCTCCCACCACCAGCTGAAGAGTGCGCAAAACACTGCAGGCGCTGTTTCTTTGCAATAGCAGCATCTACCGTTTGCTGATCTTCCAGGGTTAAGTTACACCAGAGCTCAGGGTCATCAAGATGGTCTCCGTCATCATCATCCTCTTGTTCACTGGGGAAGCACACAGTGAACGCCTTTCGCATGTTAGCAGCATTGTCACTAATAATGTAGTACAATTTATCTTTGAAGTTGTATTCATCACATATTGACTCAAATTGGTCACAGATTCGTTCAGCTGTGTGTGAGCCTTTGAAGCGGTTGCAGGCCAAGAGATTAGTCTTTAGCTATATCCTCTCTGCCTCTTTCTCTATGCAGTGGACAGTGACACCAAGGAATCCCCTCATCTTTCGGTCAGACCAAATGTCCACAGTGACTGAAACATGGTCAGTGTTGCTCGATTGAGTTTTTAATTTTGAACGTCTCTCCTCAGCGAGGCTCACTGTTTTTGATGTCAACGTTCTGCGACACACTGGGCTGTACTTACTGTCAAGTACTGTCAGAAAGTGCTGGAAACTCTTGTTTTCCACAATAGACAGGGGAAAGCTGCAATCAATAATCAAGTCGGACAGTATTGCATTGGTGATAGCTTTATGCTGTGGATGACT
>NC_079229.1:7780731-7858661 GCF_029633865.1 Lampris incognitus
TTGTGCTCCCAAAATTGAGACAATTACTGAAAGAGCTGCATGTGGGGCACCCGGGAGTGGTTAAAATGAAAGCCATGGGTTGTAGTTACATCTGGTTGCCGGGGATTGACGCTCAGATTGAACAGCAGGCCAAAGTGTTTCATTCATGTCAGTGCAGCCAGAAGTCTCCGAGTTTCTCCCCGCTGCATTCATGGCCATGGCTGGGGACGCCATGGCAGAGAATACATGTGGATTTTGCTGGTCCTTTGGAGGGAGGTATGTTTCTGGTTGTGGTGGATACTCACTCTTAAGCAGCTGGAAGTGCGGCTGATGGAATCCACCACAACCTCTAAGACTATTCAGGCTCTAAGGACTTTGTTCAGCCATCATGGTTTCCTGAAGTGTTGTTCAGTGATAACGGGTCACAGTTCACTTCGAGTGATTTTGTGGCTTTTCTCAGAGCGAATGGAGTGAAACACATGTGCTCTGCACCCTTTCACCCAGCCACAAATGGTCTGGCAGAATGGTTTGTGCAGACACTGAAGTGTTCGTTGAAAGCGTCCAGGGGCTCGACCACAGTGCAACATAGACTGGATTCGTTCCTGCTCAGCTACAGAAATACTCCTCATGTGACACCTAATGAGTTTCTTGTCATGCTCTTTTTCTGCCATTGCCCCCGCTTCGACCTCCTCAAACCAAGTGTGGCGGCCCTACAACCCAGACTAGCAGGGTTGTAGGGCTCCATTCGCCAAGGAAAAAGGCTTTGCAGTTGGGGACTCTGTGCTGTTCCCTGGTTTTAGGCAGGGGGAGGACAAGTGGATACGGGGTGTAGTGGTGTCTCAGGCAGGGCATGTGTCTTATATGGTTGATGTGGGCTCAGCGCTACACTGGAAATGCCACACAGACCAGATGTGAGCCAGTGACCCAGAAATGCTCACACCCAGAGGGCCACGACAACTTGCCTTATTGGGTCAAAAGGCTACTGTCCCCATGAAAGGCCCAGCAACTATTCCCCCAGCAGGTGGGCAGGATCCCCCCCAGAAATGTCACCTAGTCACCCAAACAGAGGCAGCCAACCCACGACCAACAGAAGTGTCAGTGGAGGCTGATGCTCCTCCAGAGACTGGTAGGAGTTACCCTTTGCGGGTCATCAAACCCCCCCAACCGTCTTACCTTTTAATGGACCTTTGGTAAGAGGCACTCACCACATCAGTTTAGTTAGTAGGTCTTGTCTCTCTGATGGGGGCAGAATAATCCCAAAACAGACTCGAGGTGGGGACAGTGTCATGGAAAAGATTTGTATGATAATAATAATCTGTTCTGAGGTCAGTGTTGTTCTGTTGGAACATATCTCAGCAGGGTTTCGCAGGGACTGCAATCTAAATAAGTGCGGAGGAGTTGTGGTGTATTGGGCTGGCTGTTGGTTCTGGGCTCATTCCCCCGGCTACTGCCGGAGGACGACAGTGTTATTTTCTTATGTTTTTGGTTGCATTTCCTGTCCCTGTCTGCCCATGTATAAGTGTACACGGCAACATGCTGAAATATCACCTCACTCCCGTCATTATATTGACGTTATGTTGGGGTAATACAGTAATGCCAGTGCTGTCACATAGTGAATGTAACACCCCGTTAGATGGAAAGATGGAGAGAAAATGAACCCATTAGATTGACACTTCAGAGACATGCGGCGGTTCACTAGTGGGCTCTTCGTGTTACATGTGAATGGCTAATGGAGCTGTCATTCACCGGTGCGTTTCGCAAGTTGTCAATGTCATCATTCAGTGATGATAATTGTGATGCCCTCTGCAGACTCCTTGCATGGCGCATCAAACAACAACAAACTGAGAGGGCAATTACTAACATTGAAGATGAAAATGGGAATACCATAGTTGACCCTTTGGAAATTAATACAGCATTTGAAAATGTCTATGAAAACCTCTACAGATCAGAGCATACTATCAGTGGGGCTATCCAGACTGAATTCCTAGACAAACTAAACATTCCCAAAACTTCTAAGGGAAGCAAGAAAACGCTGGATAAACAACTAAGCATTGCTGAGATATCAGAAGCCATAGGTGCATTGAAGGCTGGAAAAACAGCAGGGCCGGATGGCCTCCCAATTGACTTATATAAACATTTTAAAGATAGATTGATAACTCCACTTTATGAGATGTACTTAGAAGCTTACATTAATGGTTATCTATCTGCTTCAATGAGAGAGGCTTTGATTATACTGCTTCCAAAACCAGGTAAAACTAATACTAAATGTGAGAATATGTGCCCTATAAGTCTAATGGACACAAAAATCCTCAGTAAAATCTTGGCAGAGAGGCTAGAGGGTGTACTATCAGATATCGTGGGGATTGATCAAAATGGGTTTATAAAGGGAAGACAAGGGTATCATAATGTAAGACGTGTTCTCAATATCATATATGGCCAAAAGGGAGAAAGGGATACGGCTCTTCTCTGCCTTGATGCAGAGAAGGCCTTTGATAGGGTTGAGTGGGCCTGTCTTTTTGATGTTATCGCTCGGTTTGGGTTTGGAGATACTTTTGTAATTGGATTAAATTATTACATCTCAACCCTATGGCTGAGGTACTAACAAATGAAGTGGTATCTGAGCCCTTCAATATCACAAGAGGCTGCCCTCAAGGTTCACCTTTGTCACCACTCTTGTTTATCCTAGCTATAGAACCATTAGCTATAGCAATTAGAACTAGCAGAAAAATACAGGGCATCAAAATTCGTGACAGGTCATAAAATAGCCCTCTTCGTGGACGATGTAATTTTGTTCCTAAAACAAATGGACATTTCCATACCTGCACTGTTAGGTCTGATTGGCCTGTTCGGTAACATATCTGGATATAAATTAAATGCTTCAAAATCATCAGTTACTATGTTGCTTAATGAAAATGAGAGACAAAGTCCTGATCAATATGCGTCTATCTTTAAGCTCTCAACTAGTTTTACTTATTTGGGCATCAGAATAATACCTCAGTTAGAAAACATAGTATCAATAAATTATGAACTTACATTGGACTCAGCTTGTAAACTGATAGAAAGATGGATGCCCTTCCCTATTTCTCTGATAGGGAGAATAGACGTATTAAAGATGAGCATACTACCTAAATTCATATATTTATTTCAAAATATCCCTTTGGCGACACCTGAAGGAATATTTGCGAGAATCACATCACTCATTACAAAATTCATATGGAAAAAGAAGTCTCCTAGAGTTCGCCTGTCTCTTTTATATCTTCCATTTGATACAGGGGGGTTGAAGTGTCCAAAGCTTTATTGGTATTACTTGGCAGCACAGTTGAGACCTATGATGTCCTATTTTTCTGCTGGAGATACTCCATCATGGATGGATGTAGAGTCATGCTCCGTTCAGATACCATTAAATTTATATCTGTGTTCAGCCAAGCTAAAACACCTCAGAGCACATACTGGCCATCCTATAGTGCTTAATATGGTTAATGTATGGTATGAGGTAAAGAAATATATGAATATATCTATCTCCTTGTCACAACTCAGTCCAATCTGGGGCAATGTTTCATTTAAAGCAGGCAAGTTGGATGTTGGATTCCAACTATGGGCAAAGAAAGGGCTAAGCAAAATATCTGACCTTTATAAAGATGTTCTAATGTCTTTGGAGGAAATCTCCTTAACATATAACATCCCAAGAAGGCATTTTTTAATACCTGCAGTTGAGGAGTTTTATTCCTTCTATGCAAAATCAGTCGTTGGTAATTCCAGAGCTTTCATCCTTAGAAGAAATTATTACCAAAAATTGCAACAGTAAGGGTTTGATTTCATTAATATGCAACTGGCTTGCATCTGGCTCTAATGAGACCTCAGAACTTGATGAGAACTTGATGCATGGAGGGTAGATTTAAAAGAGGACATTTCAAATAAGGATTAGAACATATCCTGTGAGAAGGCTCGGACACGAGCAGCCAGCACTAATTTAAAGCTACTTCAATATAACTGCTTGATGCTGCCTTATGTAACCCCTGTCAAATTGAATAAATATAACAGCAATATACCTGACATGCGTTTTAAATGTAATGAGGCTCAAGGAACATTTATGCGTTGTATTTGGGAGTGTGACAAAATTAAGAAATTCTGGAGGGAGGTGATCAATACAATCATGATCATTTTGTCGGTAAATATCCCAGTAGACTCCAAGATGATATTGTTACACATGTATCCAACAGATCTCAACTTGAGAATTAAAGAATATAAGTTTATTGATTTTGCTGTACTGCAGGCAAAACGATTGATAGCTTTGAACTGAAAGAACGCTGTTGCACCTACAGTTGGTGCTTGGCTTAAGAATATGGTGCCCTGTATGTCAGCAGAGAGAATAACATGTACCTTGAAAAATAAAATGGGCGATTATAAAAGAATCTGGAAACCATTCATTGATTTTATAAAAGATGGAGATATGGGAGAGCTCTTACAGGAGGAAAACGTAGGACAGGGTACTTAAAGAATGTAGGGTACAAAGGTAAAGCGTAGACTCCAGAAGGGGATGGAGGCAGGTTTTGAAATGTTGTTGCAATGACGTAATTTTTTTGTCTGTATATCTTTATTTTGTTTGTTTGAGGTACCATGGAATTATATGGCCGATTTTGTCAATGTTTTATGTTCATTTTGGCTCTAAATACAAGGGAGATGTTAAGAGGGAACAAGTGAGTGTTGGGGTGGGGGGTGGGGATGCATGTTTTGTTTGTTTAGGAAAGTTTTAATTTGCTGCATAATAATGCAGACATTTGTACAATGAAAAATCAATAAAGACATTTGTTTAAAACAAAATTGTGATGCCCTCATACATGCCTCTCTAAGGGAGCTTTGGAAGTGAGTTGTGCGCATGAGTACGGAAGACGCAGACATAATTCTGCAAGCTCCATGAAGGTCAAGCTCCTGTTCTGCAAAACATTGTGGCGGGCCAGCATGGAAGAATTAGTCGAGTGGCAGAGATCTCTGTTTAGTCGCAACTGCCGTGACCCAGACACTGCAGCACCACCCAGGGAGTGTGCTTTTATTTACACACTGGCCAGAACTGACAACAACACAATGAGGCTCACCTATCAGGGAATGGGGAACAGGTGAATAAAGCAGGGGCAGCAACAGACATGGCAAGCCAATCATGTAATGAGGTACAGGTGAACCTTGATGACCTTGATGTCCCAGGCCAACCATGGCATATATATATATATATATATATATATATGTGTGTGTGTGCGCGCGCGCACGTAGTGCACAGGGCGTGTGTGATGCGTCAGTGCAGCAGTACTGGGGGTAGTAGTGCTTGTAGTTAGTGCATGCTGCATGCTGCTTCTGCTTGCTACTCTCTGCTTTGAGCTACTGCCGCCGGCTAGCCCTCCTTTGTGGGGGTGAAAAGAGGAGTCGAGTGCGTAAGTCTCCCCTGCCGGTACATAGCCTCTCTACCGCCAAGACTCCTGCAGTGCCTCCTCGTGACAACACAAGGTAACTGGGTACCTTGGGGTCCCTGGCTAAACTGTAGGGGATCTCGGAGCTACAGCGGTCCCCAGAGGTCTGATGTGCAGGCCCATGTGAAGTGGATACGCCCTGGCACTGACCAACCACTGCCCCACTGCCTTGTGGGTAAGTCTAGGACAACAAAGGCTAGGGGAGCACACCCTGAGAGAAAAGCAACGTGCATGGCGGCGCACGATAGGCGGTCCTCTGACAGACTGGAGCTCCGGCAGCCTCCTGCAGCTGTGGAAGAGTGCTGGTCGTCTTGGGCCCCCCTTGCCACTGGATCCCACCCTCTCACAGGGAAGAAGTGCTGCTGGGACATGCGCACCCCCAGCGTCACTCTAAATAATCTCTTTGTGCAGGTATCCACCTCTGCCTCGGTGAGACCAGCAACCGGAATATGGATCAAAGTCTGGCGGCGATGGGGTGTCTGGTGACGGGAGCAGGTATGAATGCACCGGAAGCTCCTAATCACACCCCTGCACGCCAGCGGCACGAGGCTATTCATGGTCGCCAGCAGCTGGATTTGAGTGGCAGCTGCTCTCGGCAGACCCCTGTGTGTCTGGGCAGCCCTATTTAGGAGCCACATTGCTCACCCCAACTGGGGAGGGGCCTAGAAAAGGTGGCCTAAACATTGCCCACTCAAAACATCCTGGATAGCCTACCGCACCTATCGGGACATTCCACTCTGCGGTCGAAATAAACAAAAGAAAATAATCCCTTTTAAACCGGCTACGTGGAACATGAGAACTCTGCTGGACATTAATGCCGAAAGACCTCAGCGAAGGACTGCACTCATTGCAGCGGAACTCAACTCCCTGCAGAGATTTTTAAACAGGGAGGCTACCTCTGCACCCGTGCACTTTTCCTGTTCATCTCACATGTATGGATGAATGAAACTGTCCCTCAGCAGTGGAGGGACGCTAACATCATCTCCATATATAAGTGCAAAGGAGACAAGTCCCTCTGTGGCAACACCTGTGGCATTTCACTACTGGCTGTTGCTGGAAAAGTCCTGGCCAAACTCATGCTACACAGGCTGGTAAAACACATCTCAGAGGCGCTGTTTCCTGAGTCACAGTGTGGGTTCAGGAGGAAGAGGAGTACTGTGGACATGGTGTTCACAGCATGGCAACTCCAGGAGAAGTGAAGGGAGCAACACCAGGACCTCTTCATAGCCCTCGTCGACCTGTCAAAGGCTTTCGACACAGTCAACGGGGACATCCTATGGAACATCCTCCTGAAGTTTGGCTGCCCACGAAAGTTTGTCAACATCCTTCAAAGATTTCATGTGGGGATGATGGCACGTGTGACCATTGGAAGCCAGGAATCCGAGCCCTTCAGAGTGTGCACCGGGGTACGTCAGGGGTGCATCCTTGCTCCAGTTCTCTATAACATATTCCTCCTGTGTGTGACATTGCTGCTCCACGGGGAAATCAGGAAGGACAGTGGGGTTACTGTGGACTTCAGACTAGATGGAAACCTATTTAACATCCGTAGGCTCCAAGCGGTCACAAAAATGACATCTGAGCACATCATCGAGTTACAGTACGCAGATGATTGTGCAGTTGTGGCCCCCATATCGGAGGCACTACAAGCTACCCTTGCAGCTGCTGCAAGGGCGTATGGTAGGCTGGAGCTCTCTATAAATGTGGCAAAGACTGAAGTAGTATGCCAGTGGGCATCTACTCCTCCAGCTCATTCACCAACCTTCCCCCTCTCCGACAAACCACTTGCAACAGTGGAATCCTTCAAATACCTGGGCAGCTTCCTCTCTGATGACTGCAGCATCGACAGGGAGATACAAAACCAGATTAAACAAGCGTCATTCTGTTTTGGCAGACTTAGGAAGGGTCTTTCAAAACAAAGACCTCAACCTCCACACCAAAATACCTGTCTACTTGGCAGTTGTCATCACGACTCTCCTCTACAGCTGTGAGGCATGGACCCTATACAGCCACCACCTCAGGATGCTTGAGGCCTTCTACATCAGATGCTTACAATGCATCCTGAGGATAACCTGGCGTGACCGAGTGCCCCATACTGAAATACTCCGCAAGACCAACTGCATCAGCATGGAGGCTACCGTCACCCAGCACCAACTTTGATGGCTCGGTCATGTCATCAGGATGCCAAAGGAGCGCTTGCTTACCGCGTAAAGTGCTGTATGGCCAGCTACATATTGGCTGCCACTTGGCAGGGGGCCAGAAAAACGGTACAAAGACCAACTGAAGACCATCATAAAAAAGTGGGGCCTAAACCTGAGCCAGCTGGAGGACACTGCCACCCAACGCTCCATCTGGCGGCAACTCTGTCAACAAGGGGTGCAAAAGCTCGAGAAGGACCACAGTGATCAACGGACCAGGAGACGTCTGAAGAGACATGAAGCCAGTACCACACCTACACCCCCAGTCAGTGATCTCACCTGTCCTGTCTGTGGCAGACAGTGTGGATCGCGGATTGGGCTTTACAGCCATAAGAAGACTGACAAGTGACAGAGGCAGGATTGTCATCATCGGACATGACGGACAACCTTAAGTAAAGTGCGTGTGTGTTTGTGTGTGTATTAACTTGATCATAACTGCAGGCAAAACAAAATATGGATGATATATTTAAATCAGAGGGAAAAAGTAGTATAACATCCTTCTCCAGCTACACGTCCTTCTGCCCCGTGTCGCTGTCTCATTCATGAGGTGCATAGACCTTGTTTAACCAACTTGACATGGATAATCTCTCCTTTGCCGCTTCCCTCTTTAGCTTCTCCGTTTTATTTTCTTGCATTTGCTTTCTGTTGGTCATTATGCGTTCTTGTGTAAGATGAAGGTGAATGTTAGAAACCTGGGCTCCCAAGCAGACCAGAGAAACCCCCATCCAGTCACATTAGTTAGAGGTGCAGCGAAACCTTTATTTAAAATGACCGTAATGTCAATTAGTACCATATAATTTGCAGACTATGTACTATACCATCCCCAGCTCTCAGTAATGCAGCATTTCCTGCCAGCTATGCAGTCAGATAAATGTAATATGCAAAGCATCTGCCCCTTACTGAATACTCTGATGTGATCCTGTTGTGGCCAGACTGTGTGCAGGAGCTGTTTAGGCATGGCTCTAACATGCATAATACCACCAAGCGGAGGGCTTTTAACTGTTAACATGGTTTGCTAAAGTAGATAGAGTGCCAGAGACAGGTTTCCTCAAACCTTGCAGCTTTTCTGCAAGCTTCTACTCAACATGGTGGAAGAGAGCCAGTGTCTACCAAATGACCCATTATTCTCCTTTTGCTCAAGAAACGGTGTGATTGGTAGTAAGGGCACCGGCTCTCTGGAAAACTGATTTATCCTGCTAAATGAATGGACTCACCTCCATTTTTCTTTTCTTTTGCCCTCCGAGTGAAAGCGTGCTGTTGCAGGTCACGTTGTCCTCTCTGGACTCGGGACAAATGCAAATTTTCAGTTCGTAGTCTTGCAAGTGAATGAGCGAATGAGCAAATGCTTTGGCATCTTGTTGCTCTAAACAAACGCGGCACACTTTATGTCATGTAATTACTGGGTAAAACCACTGACACAAGCCCACCGCGGGAACAGGAAGCAGGGATGTTTGGCTAGCTGAGGTGGTGTAATGAAACATAAATGTTTGAATGAGACCTGATTTCCTTCAGGTTTATAAAGTCAGTCACGGTCTATGAGGGCTGTGGACAACTAAATAACACAGAATCCAGCCGAAGCGAGACCCTCAATACCAGAACAAAGGAAAACACATTAGCCAACATCCCCGGCCTCGGTGGGACTCTCATATCGGCGGCCCCTGGGTCATAATTTTAATTACAGTTTTCCTTGCAGTGAATATGAGGATGAGTCTTGATGTGATTGGACATGAATCAGAATCGTGGCAATAAAACTAAATTCTGGGGTCAAAGGTTGCCAAACCAAGGCTCCTGCATGTGCGTATATTAAAAATATCCCCTTTAAGGTCCATGTGATGGAGTCTGTTAATTACAAGTGCCGTCGTATTCAAATGAGGCTCCCTGTGTTATAGATCCATCCTCATCTAGGTCAGTGTTCCCCAACCCAGTCCTCAAGGACCCCCTATCCTGCAGATTTTCTTTGCAACCCTGAATAGGTACCTGTTTGTAGTTATTCAACCAATCAGCAATGAATTATGTCAGATGTTGCACACCTTGCATAATTAAGTGCTGTGAGATGATTGTACAAGTACAAGCAGGGCAACCTATGCAGGGTTACAAGGAAAATCTGCAGGACGGGGGGTCCTTGAGGACTGGGCTGGGAAACACTGATCTAGGTGGTGTTTCACTTTGATAGCATCAAACTATACTAGGCTGTCCTTTGACTGTAGTAAAGAGTGGCAGTGGGGTGTAGCACAGGGGAAAGACGAGGGGGTTTTTGTGTTTTTTCTTCTCAGATCCTTGGTATAACTTTAAACATGAGGTAGGTGTCTTGCTTTTCAATGTTCTTGCCACTGATTAAACATTTATTTGACAAAGAAGGAAAACCAAAGGCAGGGTCTTCCTTAGCAAATTGGGGGGGGGGGGGCTCTGGCGAGGCTGTTAATATCCCATTCTGAGGAGCCTACTGTGCCCCGTGTCAGGTCTTTTTAAAAAAAGGACTAAATGGGTCTCTGGCCCGAGTCTTGCTGATGGTCGGTAGCGGAGCGGCAGAAATAAGTTGTGACACGTCCCGGGTTCAACAACCTTCTTCATGATGATGTTGTGGCCTCACTCGCAGGGACAGCCAGTCAGCACTGCACTCCCAGATAGCCATTCACAACAAGAGACTGTTTGAATGAGTCTGACCGTCTCTTCTACACCGGCCTGAGGAGGCAGAAATGCTTACCTGGCGCTGAACCCTCTCAGTTACATGTAATGATAATACGATAAGGACACTAGGGACTTGTCATTCAGCAGGTCGCAGGTGATTAGACAGCCTGCTAGGTTTAAACTTAGTGCGGCTGTGGAGTCGACTAGTTTAATTAGTGTTTAGTCAGGGGATTTCTCATAGTATAGATCAGACTGATCTATAACACTGAGACCGTCTCCCTACCCTGCTGTATTGCTCCCAAGCTCTCCCCTCCTAAACAACTGAACTGAAAGTGACACCATGTGCACACATCTACACCCTGACGTCCTACCCAACTAATAACTCCAGAGCAACTGCTTCAGTACTCCCTTGGAGTCAGTCAGCAGCACGCGAGTTTGGGCTGCACCACCGTGGCAGGGGAAGCCAGCACCTGGTAACAACTGAGATGATGATGATGATGATGGGACAAGTGGTGTGTTCTCACCCACTTCGTCACCTTCCTCCACACCAAACTCAGCAAACCATGTCTTTATGGACCTCGCTTTGTGCGACTGGCGGCCTGTCCAGGGTGTCTCCCCTCCTGCCGCCCAGTGACTGCTGGGATAGGGTAGGCTAGGATTTATATATATATATATATATATATATGTGTGTGTGTGTGTGTGTGTGTGTGTATATATATATATACACACACACAATATTCATATTCATTAAAGACATGCATTGCAGAAATGATTAACGTGTTTAGCATATGTTAACCATATGTAATTATGGTATCACATGCGGAGAACATGTTTGTGCACATTAACAGGGAAATGTCATTCCATGAAAATGTTCCAAAACTCCATGTTTCCCAGTGCAAATCACATGTTCTCCACATGTGATTTGTATCGTCTCATCAGTTAGTCGTACTGCATGTGGGGCTGTTCACGTGGGATTTTCCAAGTATGAAACTCACTTGTTTGGAAGGTGAATTCGTTACTGGTTAAAGCTTTGGTTGAAAAAGAAATTTCACCACTATGCAGATATGTTGACTGCCTCCACACACAGTGTGTTTACTAACCGTCCGAACAAATTTAGGAATAAGCTTCTCCAGGTCAAAACTTTGGTCCCACTGCCGTAGGAAAGAGGAGATGGGGGGGCTTGGCTCGGTAATCATTCAGCACTTTTTGATATTCAGCATCTTCTCAGATGGACTGCCAGACTCACCGCGGGGAGGAGAGCAGATGAATGATGCATTGCAGATTAATGGAAGATGGTAAGAGTGGGCTGCTGGCGCTTGCCGTGGGAGCTGAACCCAAAGATTAAACAGATGAAGCTGGGCCGACACACTCACCTCGGTTAAATCAGTGGCAGCTCCGGATAACTCCACACTCTCCTGAGAGCACCTCTGAAGACTTCCTGTCGTCACGGGGAAGAGGCCAGACGTTCTGGACGCGAGGCCGCTGGGCCTCGGCTGCAGTCACGCTCGTTCTGACAACAACCATTTAAGACAGTGGTCACTTGTGCAAAAGCCCCCCTGTCAGACTGTAGCTTTTACTGTCAGACCCGCAGCTTAATTCAGCCAGTCACAAGACTGTCAAATGTTTACACTGACTTTATTGAGATGAATATAACTGTCAGTCAACGATAGCCAAAAAAACCCCAAACAAAAACATTAGCGCAGGTAGGGGAGGCAGGGGGGCTGCAGCACCCCCTAGTGGTGGATGCAACCCCCAAGAAGCGGCAGGTGGTTGGGTAATATTTTAGACCCAACAGTATCCCTAACTTTTCCTGACGTATAAATGAAAAAAAAAAAACAAACAAAACAAAACATACCTTTATTTTAAACAGTGGGCTAGGCCCATGTAGAATGTACCTTTTTAATGACTGATGTCATCAGTCATCCATCCATCCATCACCCCGTTTTTATTCTCAAAGTCCTGTGGCAATAGGGGCGTGACGAAGCGACAGGTGTGGGTACACTGGAAGTCGTAGCCACAAACCTGCACACAGGCGGCTTAGACCATATGGTCATTCTTCACTGAAAGGAGCAGAAGTGGAGTCCGGCAGCCCCCTGAGCGACTGAGCAGCCCTCTTTAGGACCGCACTGCTCACCTCCCTGGCACGAGGAAGGGTCTAGAAAAGGCGACCTTGTACTGACCTACATGCAGGTTATGTATTCACCATGCGCAGCAGTGAGGAAATACAGTACCTTCGACTGGGAACTTCTTGGCCTGTTTCTCGCCATCCGCCGCTTCCGGTTCCTGCTGGAAGGCCGCCGGTTCTCTGTGTTTGTGGACCACAAGCCGGTGACATTCGCCATGGCCAAAGCCACAGAGCCGTGGTCTGGGCACCAGCAGCGTCAGCTCTCTTACATCTCAGAGTTCACCACTTTATCCGGCACGTTGCCAGCAAGGACAGCTTCGTCGCCGACTGCCTCTCCTGGGCGATGCTGGGGGCCGTCCACTTGGGACTCGACTACGCAGCCATGGCTGGAGACCAGGCTGCTCACACAGAAGTGCAGGCCTACTGGACTACTGACACCGAGCTGCAGTTGAAGGCTGTGGTGTTCAACAATGCCGGGGCCACACTTCTCTGTGACATCTCCACAGGTCAGCCCCGGCCCTTTGTGCCCACGGGCTGGCGGTGACAGGTTTTCGACACCATCCATGGCCTTTCACACCCAGGCGTGAAGGCGTCAACGAAGTTGGTGGGGGCCAAGTTCATGTGGCATGGCCTCAGGAAGGAAGGACATCAAGGACTGGGCAGGCACCTGCGTGGTGTGTTAGCGCTCCAAGGTTTACTACCACATCAAGGCAACCCTGGCGTCGTTCCTAGTGCCTGGGAGGCGTTTCGACCATATCAATGTAGACCTAGTAGGACCCCTTCCTTCCTCTCGTGGTATAACTCATCTGCTTACCATGGTGGACAGGACCGCTAGGTGGCCAGAGGCTATTCCGTTGTCAACCACCACGTTTGCTGAGGTGGCCCGGGTGTTCATCGGGTCCTGGGTAGCCCGGTTTGGCACGCCATCTGACCTCACCTCTGACCAGGGCCCGCAGTTCACATCCGAGCTCTGGACTGCAGTCGCTGAAAGCCTAGGGGTGAAGCTGCACTGCACCACGGCCTACAACCCGCAGGGAAACGGTTTACGTGAGCGGGTTCATCGTCCTATGAAGGCCGCTCTTCGGGCCAGCCTCACAGACAGTAGCTGGTTCGACCGGCTCCCATGGGTCATGCTTGGCCTGCGGACCGCCCCTAAGGAAGACCTCCAGTCCTCGTCGGCTGAGCGGGTTTACGGCCAGCCACTGCGGGTCCCGGGGGAATTTCCCCCAGACGGCGCGGCACCCTGGCCTACTGCCCGCCAACAGGCTGTGTTCCAGGACGCTGCCGGCGTTTTCACTCCAGTCCCAACTTCGCGGCACGACCTCCCTCAGTCTTACATCCCCCAAGGACCTGCGGTCGGCCGGGTACGTCCGCGCAGATCCCGGGCTTTGTGGTGTATAGAGATACACGCGAAAGCAAATGTTTTTATTTGTAGTAATATGTATTTTATGTTTGACCTCTGACCCTCGATGTCTATTGGTTGGGTATGTTGCATAACGCAGTCCTTTTGTAACGTTACTACGGTCTAGCAAATAAAAGAGGAAGACCAAGATACACCTTGATCGGTGTTTAATTCAGTTATCCTGTAGATACACGACACCCCTCCTTCGGGAAAAATGGAACTTGATTGATTGATTGATTGATACGCGCGGACAAGGGCACAACTGCGCATGCGCTTGTCAACAAAAATGGACGCCGACTTTGAAGAGAGGCTTTGTGAAGAGGTCCGTCGTTACCCTCATCTTTATAATTCGTCATTAAAACACTACAAAGATAACTGGATGTGCCCAAATTCATGGAAAGAACTTGCCAAGACTTTGGGGAAAGAAGAATGTGCGTGCCGACAGAAGTGGAAGTATCTGAGAGACAGATTCGTGAAGGCAGGAAGAAGCTGAAGGGAAGAAGCGGTGCACCAGGCGGGAACATTTGTGTTCCCACCATTGTTCCCCTTTTGAGCTGGCTTTCCGAGTTCATTAAACACCGGGACACAGACTCCAACTTTCCAGTAGAGGTAAGTTAATGTGAATCAGTTTTGACGTGATGCCTTTTATGTTTACAACCACAGAGACATTAAACCACCACAGAGACAAAACCACCACGAGAAGCCTTGTGAAGTTACAGGGACAGGCCACGAACAGGCCAGTTCTCCAATCCAAGACAGTTCATGTTTTCAGTGGAGATTTCAACTGATTTGATTTGAATTGATCAGATTTGAATGATCATATCTGATGTGTTCAATCGTGACCCGTAAGCTTAGATAGCATATAATGTAATATTCCAAGTTTTGACAACATGCCTACATACTAAACAAAGCTCAGATCCGGTAGGCAGCCTAAGCTAACAGTCTACCGGTTATGTTAGCCTACATAACATGCGGCGGGTTTGAAATTGCAGGTCACGTGTGTGCTGATGTCCACTTGCCAACTGCAGATTGAGTTACGGGTTCGGGTGGGTCCAGAGCTGACTGTGCATCACTAGCAGTAGACAGTATATATATGTGTGTGTGTGTGTGTGTGTGTGTGTGTGTGAGAATGCGAGTGTTGGTGTTTTATGGTGTGTGTGGTTGTGTATGAGAGAGCGAGAGAGGGTGTGGAGGATCAACTCGTCGTCGCTATGAGGGGCTGTACAAACCGTAATATTCACCCTTTGCACGTGACGTCACGTCCAACTCGCGGGGAATATGGACGCCATGACGGACGGCAGAAGACTTGGACGTCAAATTTAAGACAAGCAGGCACGTTAGCTATAGTTCGACATTTCGTTGTTTGAAGCTAGTTTTTATTTTACTTTTATGGTACGATGGTGATTTCCTGCTGTGCCGTGCAGTGTGCCAACAGGCAAGGCTGTAAGCCCAATCTAGCCTTTTACAGGGCACCTTTTGATGCCGACAGAAGACGGCGCTGGATAGCTGCTATCGATCGTAAGGACTGGCAGCCGCCCAAATACTCCCGGATCTGCAGTGAGCATTTTTTTACGAGATAAGTTTCATATATAACGTTTTCTAAGTTATGTAACCTAAGCTACTTTAGTTAGAGTCATGTCAAAACAAACTCTAAACGCTAATGCATAACCAGTCGTGAGAAGGGCTAGCTACTAGCTAGCATCGTTACTAGTAAACAAACCCTACTTGAGTTTGTTTAGCTGATGCATAACCAGTCATGAGAAGGGCTAGCTAGTTTGTTTAGCTGATGCATAACCAGTCATGAGAAGGGCTAGCTACTAGTTAACAATTGTTAGCTAGCCCTTCTCAAGACTGGTTAATGTTGAGTTATGACTTGAGTTATGGGTGACCAAACGTCCACTTTTCCCCGGACATGTCCTCTTTTCACGTCCTGTCCGGGGCATCCGGGGGGAGAGGATGGGGTTAACTTTAATGTTATTGAAAAGTCCTCCCAAAAGCAAATGAAGACATCTGATCCTTTTTAAAGAAGAACCAAAGTGTCAGTAACAGTTTACATATGATTAACTGAGAATGTTCTGTAATTAATCCAAACATTAATCTTTGAAATTAGTGTGAGAATTATTTACTATTTAATGCCAACCCTTCCTTTTCCATTAGTGGCTCAAGAGCAGAGTTATTATAGTATAAGTGATATTAATGTGCTGCTACTTGTACTGTAGTAAGACGTGAATATTATTTATAAGCTAAACTAGTCACAGCTTGTCCAACTGATTTGTTTGACTGTCAGGCATCATTTTATTCTGAAAATCCTGTCAGCAGCAGCCTGAGCAGCACAGAGACACAGACAGGTGAGCTGCAGCCTCTCAGGTGAGCTCTGATGTCATAGTGAAATATCTAGACATGAGTTCAGGAGTTGAATGAAACATAATACAAAGTTTTTGAGATAGTTTCACCATCACTGTGGCTCTGTGTCATGAAATACACAAACTGATCCATACAGAGGAGGCCTACTTTAAATATATTCAAATTATAAGGTATCTTTGAGTAAACTCCGAGTATCATTGAAGTATCTCGAGGCTGGAGGCAGTGTGTCCTCTTTTTTGGAACGCAAAATATGGTCACCCTAAGTTATGGAGTAGCGACAGCTAATGCAAAATCAGTCCTGAGACGGGCTAAACTGTTAACTGTTACCTCAATTCGAGGTTGGGGGAGAGGGAGAGAGACAGACAGACAGACAGACAGATAATGGGAGGGTGACAGGAGGTTGAGAAGGGAGAGGGGGAGAGGGCGGGAGAAAGGGAGGAGAGGGAGAACCTGGAGTTAAAACATTAGGCTAACTTGACTCTGTCAATGCATTGATCGTTATAGGCTAGAGATAGTAGTGAACATGGTAATGTCAGGCTTTCATCTCAACACAATTGGATGTCTGATTTCTTTTTTCTTTTTATCAGGAAAGAAGAGTGATGACCCTTTGTCACCTGATTATGTGCCATCTGTTTTTGCGCACATGAAGACCCCTGAGAAGAGGCGAGCCCAGAAAAGTCTGGAGAAGTATGAAGTGAGAGAGGCCATGAAAAAAAGGAAGAGCCAGGAGTCATCGAAAAGGAAAGCTGCCAGAGCACTCCTCGATCAAACAGACCTGACTTCAGAGGACATCGAGTCACTGCAATATGAGTGTCAGCAACTCCGGGGTGAGACCTTTACACTGAAAGAGAAGCTGAAGTCAGATCATGTAGATTGAACTCGGGCAGACTGGACAATTTTGCTAGATCCCTGAACACATCGGTAGGAAGAAGGTACAGGTCGGTAGCTAACCCTGCTATCGCTAGCTTCTCCACGTATCGCTCTTTGTGCCGTCCTACAAGGTGACTCACTTCACAGGACAACTCCACAACATTACTCTGACTATTGGTAGCCATCTTTTAAATTTAAACTATAATAGCTACTCATCCGTTGCAATATTTTGTTAGTTTTTGTTGTTCGCTTTTGAATACGTGTGTATATATATATACAGGTGAGAGTGAAAATATGTGAAAGGATAGTGTATACATATGAGAGGCCAGAATTAATTATGGCTTGTACAGCCCCTCATACCATTTCCAACTCGTTATATGCGGCAGCTTGGTCAGTGGCCTTATGTTTAAAACTATGATGCTCGAGGTACCCGTTTAGTGTTGGTTGTGCAGGTGCAGTGCTGTTCAGTAGATATCAATGGTGTAGTGTACCAGTCGAGAAAAACAACCCAGTCGCCAGAATAAAACGTTGGTATTCTATGTTTCTGCAAACCAGAGATACACTGAAATCTCGACGTTTCTGAATCAAAAATACGTTTCATATCAACGTTTCATTTTATAGCCAACGTTGGCCGAGCCTGTGGCCACGTCACGTGACTTTCAAGTTTCTGTCTGCGAAAAGAAAATGGCTGACGATCCTTTTAAGATAGTTTCGACATCAAAATGCGTCTTGATAAGATTTATTGTATTTTCATAAGCTTTGTTCAGTGAATGTATATGAAATTTAGTTTGTTAGTTATTCCGAAGATTCTTTCAGGTCTCGCCAGAAAATTGTTGGAATGCTACGTTTCCAACATTGAACACAACCCCAAAACGCGTTTCTACAATATTTTCGAAAATATCCTAAATAAATGAACATTGTATGCTTTGTTTTTGAAACAAACGGCATAAATGCAGTGTACTTCATGTTTCGGCTATAGTAAAAACTTGATATTGTAACGATCACGGATGAATAGGCTCGGTAGCCATTGGCTAACAGGTTGGATTCTTTAGTCGACTGGTTACCTTGTCACCCGCGGTGCAGGAGATACGGGTTCGCGTCCCGGCTGTGTCGGTTTTCGACGTGCCCCCTGAATTCGCTGCATTGGTGTCAGAAGTGGGATGGTACGACCGTGAGGCCATCGGAAGCGTGTGCGCCCAGAGGCGTGAGGGCATGGGGACGCGCTTCCCAAAGGAGGGGGGTAGTGTAACGTGCACGGATAAGTAGACACGTTAGCCCTTGGCTAACGGGTAGGACCCTTTAGTCGACTGGTTAACGTTGTCGTTTTCGGTGGGAGCCATGTGTTCGCGTCCCGGATGCGGTGTCCCGAGCTGCTCCCCTGAATTCGCTACAACATATTCTGGCCTGGCAGCCTGTCCAGGGTGTCTCCCCGCCTGCCGCCCAATGACTGCTGGGATAGGCTCCAGCCTCCCCGCGACCCTGAGAGCAGGATAAGCGGTTCAGATAATGGATGGATGGAAAAAGGGAAACTGTGATACCTGATTTCAGATGATTAGACCGTGTCCCAGTTGACCATGTGAGCAGAGATGTTATCCATCATGCTTCCACAGAATGTGGGAATGGTACGAAGTGCTAAATCAATTTATGGCCCATCAGTTTAGACAAAGTGGTGTCTTTGTGTTCCTGTGATTGCCAGAGCAGCAAATTGTAGACTCATCAACAGAATGAGCTCTGCTCCTGTATGAACATTAACTAGAAGTCTGCACCCAGTAGAGTGCAGATCGTATCTCCCCCTTTCCGGTGCTTGGACTCAGGCGACAAACCAGCTGAGGACTTGGCACTGAATTGTGGTATAAAACAGGTTTTTCAAAGGTTTTGAATCGCCACAATCACGAGAAGTCCTTGATCATACAGTCATAACTGTGCACAAAAATAAGTAGACTGACAGACCCAGTAGTAGCAGCGGACAGATACACACACACACACACGGACAGAAAAACCAGTGTTTTTCCTGCCATTAAGACTTTTGCGCAGTGCCCAATTCGACTGAACGGGAAATACGTAATAAAAAAAAAAGTTTTTAATATGCAACGCTCAAGCTAAAAAATCTGCCTCCTAAAAGCTTTTTGCCTGTCAGTCTGTGGATGCGCAGCCTGCTAGGTGGGCCCTCACATGAATGGGACCCAGTCTAATATGAACCTACACTTTCCAAAACGACAAGGTTTGCCATGTGACCATTTTGGTCTAACCCTGACCCTGTCTGTATTCTCATAATATAATAAAATTGGGTAAACTGTTTACTCTCGCGCATGCGCGACTCACATCTGTGGTCGACTCATATCAGGCAGCGACAAGAATATGCAACGCTTCCTGTTTTGACTGCAACCTAGAGGAAGTTATTCCTTTATAACTTTAAATTATATTTTTTTGGATTATCAAAATTCTTTTTTAAAGCTTTCGATCATGTCGCGACCCGATCAGAGTCAACCGTAGATGTGAGTCGCGCATATGCACGGTGAACTTAGATCAGGCGGCGAGTGAAAGCAGCGTTGGTCGAGCGAGATAGAGAGTGAATGAAGAGAGGGAGCGGCGATAGAGAGTGAAGAGAGGGAGCGGCGATAGCGAGAACGAACGTCTTTCAAAGGTTTTGAATCACCGGAAGAATGAGAGGTTCTTCATCATACAGTCGTAACTGCAAAAAAAACCCCAAAAAACGAATGTTTTAGACTGATCGATTCAGTAGTATGGGAGATTAGCTGTGGACAGACACACAAGCGCGCACACACACACACACACACACACACACACACACACACACATACACACACACACACACACACACACACACACACACACACACACACACACACACACACACACACACACACACACACATACACAGCATCCTC
Source organism: Lampris incognitus (assembly GCF_029633865.1). Classification (NCBI taxonomy): domain Eukaryota; kingdom Metazoa; phylum Chordata; class Actinopteri; order Lampriformes; family Lampridae; genus Lampris; species Lampris incognitus. The sequence goes on from NC_079229.1 coordinate 7,800,663, forward strand.
TTCAGGCTACCGTGTGGCGGGGACAGTAACAGGACTTTGAGGAAGCGAACGCTTCAGAGGGACCACGTGTGATGCAAAGCATATTTGCTGAGAGACGGAGAGGCCAGTCCCAAACAGCAGGGCCTGCTGCTATCTCCGCTAGAAAACACAGCTGATCCTTTGCAAATGAGGAATACATCTGATGTCGGAAGACTTTTGAATGTATTCTAATTGTACCAGCGCTTGATGGCACCATGGATTAATGCCATTACCAAGAGCTTTGATGGTACTGAGCATCAAGAGGACTGCTGGAATTGTGTCTGGGTTAGGACTCCACATACGCCTCCTGGAAGCCTGATAGGGACGAGAATGCTGATGGATGGATGGATGGATGGATGGATGGATGGATGGATGGATGGACGGACGGATGGATGGATGGTCGGTCTGTATACTTTATACCAGACTGTGCTGAAATCTGCCAACACCCAGCTGCAAAGTAAAAGTACAAACAGTGAAGGTGACTGGTGTGGAAAATCTTCCTGCACTCAGGAAATAAAATGAGGTCTAATTATTCTGTTTCATTTTCGAAATAAACAGAACCCTCCTTTTTTATTTACAATCAACCATAAAAACTGTTATATAACCACCCTTATTTGTACTTATCAAACACAAAATAACGGAGAGGTGAGGGAGAGGTGAATTCATGAATGAAAACTGATTCATTTCAATCCCCAAGACTACGGTTGAATTACTTTCCCAAAGCATTTGCTGCAGTGGAGCCATTTGTTTTCAGATGAACAGGATGTTTTTCACGGGGTTGCCATAATTGGGGCTCGCTCCCTGCAGCCCAGACTGCTTCTCATAGAGGCACAACAGCTCGGCTCACACTCACAGCATTCATGGTCTTTATTTGTGCCACCATTTTGATGATTGCCAATGTGTATTTGTTGTAGAACCCCCCCCCCACCCTTTTCTCCCCAATTGTATCTGGCCAATTACCCCACTCTTACGAGCCGTCCCGGTCGCTGCTCCGTCCCGGTCGCTGCTCCGCCCCCTCTGCTGATCTGGGGAGGGCTGCAGACGACCACATGCCTCCTCCCATACATGTGGAGTCGCCAGCTGCTTCTTTTCACCTGACTGTGAGGAGTTTCAACAGGGGGATCTAACGTGTGGGAGGATCATGCTATCCCCCCCCCCCAGTTCCCCCTCCCCCACAAACAGACGCCCCGACCGACCAGAGGAGGCGCTAGTGCAGCAACCAGGACACATCCCCACATCTGGCTTCCCACCCGCAGACACGGCCAGTTGTGTCTGTAGGGACAAAGCCGGAGGTAACACGGGGATTCGAACCAGCGATCGCCGTGTTGGTAGGCAGCGGAATAGACCGCCACGCCACCCGGACGCCCCCAAGAAAACTCTGAGTGATGCTGTGACATCGTCTTTAAGAGTTAAGAGAAAAATCAGGCTAAAGTTATGTTAATTTTAATCTCTGTCTCCCATAGCGTCATCCATCTTTCTCAAGGTTATCCTAACAGAGTAAGGTTGTCATGGAAACCGAGGACTATTGTTTAGTACATGTTAATACACCACAAACCATACCAATAACATATCATAGTAGACCGCTTCTCTTCAAATCCAAAAAGACATGCATGTTAGGGTTAATACTCCTGCCTGTGCCCCTGAGCAAGGCGATGGAAAGAAGAGCTGGAGTTGGTCCCCGGGTGCTGCAGTTTCCCACTGCTCCTCTACAATAGCATGGTTACATGCAGAAAACACACACATTGTAAGAATACAATGTCAAATAAAGTGGCTTCCATTCATTCATCACTATATTGCTACTACATCAGCTCCTTACACCACTCCTACACCCACAGTGGTGGACTCGGGCTGTTTGAGGGGTGAAAAACATAAAGGGCACCAACATGATAAAGGGTCTTCATCGTGTTTTATCTACCATACGGCCTCCCACGAGGGCAATTATGTGGTGGTTTTTTGAACATGAGGGCACCAGTGGGGCAATCCAGATTCACACCACACCAGACCTGCCGTGAAGGATTTCACCAAGTTTATTCGGGGCGTCATGTTAAAGAACAACTTCCACGTCTCAAGTCTTTGATTCCCGTCCTCTGTGTCCTTCGTGGTTCAGGTCTCCCTCTCATCGGTTCAGAGTCCCGGTAGCGACTCTTACCCCCGTGTTTTGGACTCTTCCTGCCCTGTCTCTGTTTTGGGAGTCTGTCTTTGACTCACTCCCGACCATCACGTCTGGTGTCCTACCCGCTGACCCGCCACTGCCGTCCCAGTTCACCGAACTTGTGGCTTTTCTCCCATTGCTGGCGAGGATGATGTTCTGATGCACCGCAGCAGTCCTGACCCCCCTCTCATCCACCCTCTCACCCCCGCTGGATAAAGGATGCCCTATCGAAAAGTAAACGATCCCTTCGTGGCTCTAATGTAAAATTCTCTAAAATTTGGCAACCCTTCTTTGAACATGTCAGGTCCCCTTCAGCTGAATGCTGCGCCCCCCCCCCCCCCGTACTGCACCAGCATCCTGCACCTCCTGCTGTCCCTATGCCGGCAGCACACAGCATGTCTACTATGGTGGTGTCTCCATCATGTCATGCATGTTGGGTGTATTTTATGCTAGAGTTTGTGTGCTTTTTGTGTTGAAACTTCCACAAATAAATCATATTTCTGAGTCCCGTGGTCACATCAGTCACCTTCACTCCTGATAACACCGTTTGATGCCCGTCCTTCCCCGGGCTGTAACATCTGGGTACAGCATGGTGGAGCTTTTTCCAGCGGTTAGGCAACTTGTGTATGATGTGTAGGGGCATAAATTACATTCTGCTTATCAAATGATGTAAACCTTCACTGATCTTGGTGAACGTGGTGTCGCTGAGATGGCGGTGTTTATACGCCGTCTTCCTTCCGCGGTGAAGATGTGGACCGACTGCCGTGTCTTCTTGGATCGTTGCGCACATTTCTGACGCCGGCTTGCTGTATTCTGTGATCTGTGTGATGCAGGTGGAGATGAACTCCACCCAGCCAGGTTGCAACAAGCAACGTGGATTCACTCCCGCTGCTAAAAGCTCTTTAACCAACGTGTTCTCCTGCTCTGTGAAGAATAATCTCACCGAGGCCGCGATGACGACTCGGCCCACGGTCTGTCCTGCAGCTCAACAGCTGACCTTCTGACTGCACTCCGGCAGGAGTCTTAAGACTTGGATGAGACACCTCACCGGCAGACACCCAGAGGCTGCCGCCGTCCTCTGAATAGTAAATGTAATAGTATTTCAACCTGGCTACCACCACCACCACCATGGGTGGAGGCAGTTGTAACGGACGAGAGAAAAGTTGTCCATTGGAAAAGCATGTCTGATGGTACACCTCAGCAGTTTCCCACTTAAAACCAGATTCGTTCCCGTGATCCATAGCACAGTACGATCCACTGACGAGGTGCTGTTGCTTGGCATCTCCAAACCTGCTGGTAGTGCTCACCTGACGGCTGCCTACTCCACTACCACGGCTGCTATGCCGGCTTTAAGATAGGCCTCAGCGACACCTGAAGGACAACCTGGCCTCAACTCAAAACATGGTGGTCCAAAGATCCTGAAGCCCGACCAGACTAGCCAGCCACCTGCTCCCTCAAAATAATGTAATGATGTCCCCCTTTCTGCTGATGTTCCCTTATTCTGGTTTATTGGTGTATCCCCCACCTGAGCCCTCACCCTAAACGATGCCTGCGGCCTCCCCCAGCCATACAAATGTGCCTCTGTTAAAGCTCCTCTTTCTTTCCCTCTGTAACCTAGTTTGTCTGTTTTGCCACGTGTATTTTAGTTGTCATTATATATAAGTACAATTATTCATAGTCACCATTATATATAAGTACAATTATTCATAGTTACCATTATAAATAGGTACAATTATTCATAGTCACCATTATATATAGGTACAATTATTCGTAGTCACCATTATATATAGGTACAATTATTCATAGTCACCATTATAAATAGGTACAATTATTCATAGTCACCATTATATATAGGTACAATTATTCATAGTCACCATTATATATAGGTACAATTATTCATAGTTATCATTATATATAGGTACAATTATTCATAGTTACCATTATATATAGGTATAATTATTCATAGTCACCATTATATATAGGTACAATTATTCATAGTCACCATTATATATAGGTACAATTATTCATAGTCACCATTATACACTGCTCAAAAAAATAAAGGGAACACCTAAAAACACAATATAGACCTCGATGAATGAAATATTTCAGCTGAAAATCTTTATTTATTACACAGAGGAATGTGTTTAGAGCAAAATAACCTAAGAATGATCAATGGAAATCAAAATCATTAGCCCATTAAGGTCTGGATTCAGAATCATACTCAAAATCAAAGTGGAAAATGAGAACATAGGCTGATCCAACTTCTGTGGAAATTCTTCAAGACGATTCAAAATGAGGCTCAGTAGTGTGTGTGGCCTCCACGTGCCTGTATGCACTCCCTACAACGTCTGGGCATGCTCCTGATGAGACGACTGATGGTCTCCTGAGGGATCTCCTCCCAGACTTGGATCAGGGCATCGGTCAACTCCTGGACAGTCTGTGGTGCGACATCGCGTTGGCGGATGGTACGAGACATGATGTCCCAGAGGTGCTGGATTGGATTCAGGTCTGGGGAATGTGCAGGCCAGTCCATAGCATCAATGCCCTCGACATACAGGAACTGCTGACACACTCTGGCCACATGAGGACGAGCATTGTCATGCATGAGCAGGAACCCAGGGCCCACTGCACCAGCATATGGTCTGACAATGGGTCTGAGGATCTCATCCCGGTACCTAATGGCAGTCATGGTACCTCTGGCTAGCATGTAGAGGTCTGTGCGGCCCTCCAAGGATATGCCTCCCCAGACCATCACTGACCCACCGCCAAACCGGTCATGCTGGAGGATGTTGCAGGCAGCAGAACGTTCTCCACAGCGTCTCCAGACTCTCTCACGTCTGTCACATGTGTTCAGTGTGAACCTGCTCTCATCTGTGAAGAGCACAGGGCGCCAATGGCGAATCTGCCAACCAAGATGTTCTCTGGCAAAGGTCAATCGGGCTGCACGGTGTTGGGCTGTGAGCACAGGCCCCAATTGTGGACGTCGGGCCCTCATACCATCCTCATGCATTCTGTTTCTCACTGTTTGAGCAGAAACCTGCACCTTAGTGGCCTGTTGAAGGTCGTTTTGTAGGGCTCCGGCAGTGCTCCTCCTGTTCCTCCTTGCACAAAGGACCAGATAGCGGTCCTGCTGCGGGGTTGTTGTCCTCCTGCGGCCCCCTCCACGTCTCCTGGTGTACTGGCTTGTCTCCTGGTACCTCCTCCATGCTCTGGACACTGTGCTGGGAGACACATCAAATCTTGCCACAGCACGCATTGATGTGCCATCCTGGATGAGCTGCACTACCTGAGCAACTTCTGTAGGTTGCAGATACAGCCTCATGCCACCTCTAGTGGTGAGGGCACTAGCAACATGAAAAACTAACCAAAGATCGGCCAGAAAAGATGAGGACAGGCAAATGGTCTGTGGCCACCACCTGCAAATCCATTCCTTTTATAGGGGTTGTCTTGCAAATTGTCTAATTTCCACCTGGTGGAAATTAGACAATTTACCAACAGGTGAAATTGATTCACAAATCAGTGTTGCTTCCTAACTGGACAGGTTGATATCTCAAAAGTGTGATTGACTTGGAGCTACATTGCATTGCTTATGTGTTCCCTTTATTTTTTTGAGCAGTGTATATAAGTACAATTATTCATAGTTACCAACATGGACTAAAACCCAGATGAGTTTGGTAAAGGTGTCAGATGATGAGCAGTGTACGGGAGCCCTCTAGTGGCAAGAGTGGATACTACAGTTTGAAGATTACGTGTACAGTAATGACGTGTTGATTAGGCTGCGTTGGAAAGTGTATTTTATTTGGTGATACGTGGATACAATTCATTGTTTTGTCTCATGTGTACAGTTAAAATAAACGTTAAAAACGGAACAAACTGAATCATTCTTGGGCCGAGCAGATACTCATAGGAGCATGTGTCAGCCACATGGCTCTTCTCTTTTGGTTTATTAGGAAAGCCTTACAGTTGGTGTAAATGTACACACATTACATTTAGTGTAATTCTGTGTAAAGCTGGAATGTTAAGTTTCCTCTGTGATCGTCTCGGTGTTGGTTGTGTGTATTTTTTCTTTTTTTGTCGTTATTTTGGGTCAAATGCCGCGTGCAGAACCTTTAAAGTCGGACTGTAAGCAGATTTAACTTTTCATGTCTAAAGAAACCTTCAACAAGGATAAAAAAAGATTTAGGATTTTTTTTGTGCGTAACTGATTATTAACATTGTTTTTAATACCTTTATCAAGATCTGTACAGGAGCGGTGTAGTCCTCATGAATATTCATGAGCTGACTTTTGACAAGTACAGGTAAGGGTGGGCGGGTTTCACACTTTGACTTTATCTGATTGGCTGTATGTAAAGGAGTGTCCGATGACATCATAGGTATCAGGCAAAAGATCAGCTGAGAGAAGATGACGTAGGAAAGAGTGTAGCACAAAACGCTTTAACGACTAACGTGATGAGTGACGTTACACAGTAATAGCGTCAATTTCAGTCCGACTAACAGTTATTTTACAACGATACAAAGCACAATGCTGATTATAAAATAAAACAATAAATAGAAGTTAAGAAAACAATGATTAAGGGCACACAAAAAGACACCAGCAAATCAAAAAAGACCCTTTATTAAACACACGTCAGTTTCACCGCTGCAGGATCACATGACGCCCCTTCATCATCAGTGTATTTGGCAGTCAGAGAAGGATGTTTGCCACGGCTCAGTAGTCTACACACAAGACAAAAAGCCACTAAATCAACCCGGACACTGACAAAATTTAACTACAAATGAGATCCTCCTTTTTGAATGGTTTTTTTTTATTTTTTTTTTTAGTCGACCAGTTTGTGAACCTGCTGAAGAAAATGACGAAGCGGGGCGTCTACCTTGACTTCCCGTTGCCCCTCTGACCCTGAATGGTTTGCAGAGGGTAACGTCAAACGCTGGTTGCCACAACACGCCAAACGGTTCAGTGCATTCTTACTGTACATGGAAAGTTTATGAAGGGCACACGATCATCCTTCATTTTGCAAAGAGTTGCAGAAATTGCATACAGTGTGAAACACAACCAAACACACTAGGATTACACACCCCTCTCCGTTATTTGGCTCCTCATCTTCAAGACAAATATGGCAGTTAAATCCATCATCAGCATCATTAATTCGGTCTGCTATATAATGACACACCTCCTGGACTCTACAGTGGCAATGGCAAATATCAAATACTTATGAAGTGTTAAAGGTACTGACTTGTTATTAAACGGACAATAAAATGACCGGTGAAAAGGTAACTGACCTTTATTGTTAAAAACGTAGCTTTGTCCTTCAGCCCGTTAGTACGCCATGGCGTGGAAGCTTGTCTGAATGTCCACATCATCAGCAGCGTTAATCGGGTCCCAAAGTCAGTAACAAGGAAGCTTGGCGAGGAACTTCCTTTAAAATCCGGTTAAAAACGACTGACGGGTTAACTTTGTCGAGCGCGGCGACTCTGGAAAAGATTTCCCATCATTCTGTTGATAACACACTGATGCGTCTCCACCGACCCACAATAACAGAAAACCAGTCAGTCTGCCCTCGATTATTGCCTTCAGCTCTCCATCACTTCTCAGTCTACCGTTCAAGACGAGTGTGAAGGTGTGAAAGTAAAAGCAGAGTGAGTTTGAACACGGTTATTTGCAGGGTGTCTACATTTTCAGTTTCTCTGCTGAAGAAGCTTAGCATTCCTTCCAACCAGCTGCTATATTGCATCATTATCTGTTCAAGATGACTAAAATTAACCCAACCTAGCTGTGTAGCAAGGAGCAGCGCCCGGGGACCAACTCCAGTTGGTCTCGCCATGCCTCGGTCAGGGGCACAGACGGGAGTACTGACCCTAACATGCGTGTCTTTCTGATGGTGGGGGAAACTGCAGCACCCGGAGAAAACCCACCGCAGACACGGGGAGAACATGCAAACTCCACACAGAGGACGACCTGGGGTGACCCCCTAAGGTTGGACAACCCCGGGGTTCGAACCCAGGACCTTCTTGCTGTGAGGCGACAGCGCAAACCACTGGGCCACCGTGTCGCCATGGTGAGAGGTGGAAACCAGTGGTGAGTCCGTATGTGGCAGGAGTGTCGGAAAAGCTGAGATGCGTATTTTCCAAACACCGCATCTCGGTTGCTTTCACACCCCAAAAGACGGTGCACCAGACTTGGTCCACTCCAAGGATCGGGTCCCCCGGCAGAAACAGAGCAATATAGTGTACGCTGTTAAGTGCCGGGAGGATTGCCGGGACTTCTACGTTGGGGAAACTAAACAGACGCTGGCCAACACAGGAGAGCTCACATGCCACGCCAGGACTCCACAGTCTACACCATCTACAGTCCACACCCATCTACAGTCTACACCCATCTACAGTCTACACCCATCTACAGTCTACACCATCTACAGTCTACACCATCTACAGTGTACACCATCTACAGTCTACACCCATCTACATTCTACACCATCTACAGTCTACACCATCTACATTCTACACCCATCTACAGTCTACACCATCTACAGGCCAGTGGCTACTCTTTCCAGGATGAGGATGTGCACATCCTTGATAGGGAGGAACGCTGAATGGGGAGTCAAAGAGGCCATCTATGTGAAGAGGGAATGACCAACCCTGAACCGGGGGGGTGGGGGTGGGATTAAGAGTACATCTGTCACCATCTTTCAATGCTGCTAACTCTAGTTAATGGTCATACCCATATTTGCATATGAAACTGGTCGTTGGTTTGGGTCGTTATGCAGCAGTATTGTTTATAAGGGGGGGGGGGCACCTGCAGTAAGTGGAGACTGAAGATGTGATGAAACGTGAGTGATGAAACGTTGCTGTCAGTAACCGTTGTGTCCGGATGAGCTGATTCAACTTCATTTGACACAGTGAGGGACGCTGCAGACTTTGTGCATTTGGACGTCTGACACAAAGGTCCCACCTTCCTTCCCCTTAATAACACGCCTTAACTCGCTTCATAGAATTTGACTAGTTAGACAAAAAGGACCAGCTTTACTCAACTGACATGCATCCAAAGCATCATTTCTTTGACATTCACCTCCTCTCTGCATTCATCATCTAGGATTTAAGATATTTGCCCAGCTGGACATCGAGTGCATCATTGAAATACATGAAATATTATGAACTTAATATTCACGTGTCTAACTACACACAGAACAAGTATGAGCGGTCAACAAATAAATTAAAAACATACATCCCATTATTCATAGTTAATAGCAGCGCTACTGATTTGAAGTAGGGTTTTCTAGAATTGCAAATACTCATAAAACCAGTTTCTAGTGAGCAAAACGGGAAGACCGAGAGAGTCTATGAAGAAAAATCAAAAAGCGGAAACTTTGCAATATCAATTTTAAATAACAGGTTAAAATCCCTTTAGCTGAATACCATGATGGACAACTGCAGTAGTAAAAAACACACAGAAAACATCTTGAACTGACAGTTGGTGCAGAGTCCATGTGATCTATATGTTCTATATGCTGATGTCCTCCAACAAAGCAACTCCAGTGCATTCATACAAAAACAGTCTTATTTTCCATGTCGAGCATCAACAGACTCACATCAAGATTTACTTTCATTTTCCTAAAAAGACTTATAATCAGGGCTGGGAGCTGTGCACAAAATCCAATAACACCATATTTTTGAACCAAATACCTCGATATCGATATTTTGATGATATTGTGGGAGATGACTATTGGTGCTCTCACAAAACATTTACACAATCGCCAGTAATGCCTAGATAATAACTATGTAATAACTACGTGGGCAAAGGCAAATAACATAACAGCTAGAAGAGTCTGTTATGTTCAGAAAATTACACCACTTTACTGTAACGCAGCCTTTAAAACCAGGAAAAGACAACACTATGTCATATCACGATATCCAAAATCCCAGACGATATCTAGTCTCATATCACCATATCCATATATAATATCGATATGTTGCCCGGCCCTACTTATAACTGCAATTGTTCACATTCTGTACCGATTTTCTTTCAAAAACAGTTCTGAAAATAGTTCCTGCTAAATGGACAAAGTCGGAGATTGTGTCTTAAATGACCACAGGAGCAGTTCTTTCCCCTCTCTGTATAGAATGTAATGTGTGCGAGGTTACTAAACAACAGAGCCCTTAGATTTAAAAAACTGCAGTAAGTAGTTGAGCACTTGCTGGTAAATCTGTATAATAAAACAATGCAGTTAAATATACTAAAGAAAACAATACTTGTGTTGTCACACACTTTGCATCAGACTTTGAGTCTGGAGTCTCGCCAGCCAGTAGGATAATGTCTGCCTTACTACGGTATTTACATTGGGAACATTTGCTGTTAATGAGAGCTGCGTTTAACCTTGCTGAATGAATACGTCAGTCATCTCGGGCAGTTTGGCCGGCGTGGTCATATTCAGATTGACTGGTAGGGCTTTTAACAAAGCACTGTATCCCCTACCATCTCCAGAGCTCTGTTCTGCAGCCCAGCCCGCCCTTTGACCCCTCTACAGAAACAGACAAGTTTCTGCCTTGACTGAATAATGGCGTGGTAATGAAAAGCAATGGGTTTCATCGTAGTACTGCCGAGAGATGCCCGACTATCTCAGATTATTTACCGATCAGGAAATGTGCATCAACCACATGGGCAACATTACATTTAACGCACGGGACGATCCCAGTAATGCTAATGCTAACGCTAACCCTAACCTCTAACCCAATGTAAACTCTTAAAACCTGAAAATGTATGCAGCGAAATAATACTGATCTAAAGGTAGGGGAAATACATCTTGCTTAATCAAAACTTAAGCATAACACGCTTGAAGAGGTACAACGTGATTATATTGTTTTTCTGCATAAATTAACTTGGCGAGAAACGGACCAGCGAGCTGTTTCGATTACATAAATCACTTTTTAGGTCATAAAGACGAAGTTATTCTTTCCAGGCCCGCCTGAAATCAGTCGAGACAGACATACCTCATACCTTGTCAGACCAACACTTCCTTCCAAAATAGAGATTACTTCCACTGTATCCTTCATTTTATCCTTTGCCATGAAAATGGGTCTTATTCATGAGAGTATAAGCAGAATTGCATTTTGGTCTGTCCTCTTGCAAAGTCTTAGAAACGGCGTACGTAAAGCGCAACCACTTCCTGTAAAAAAATATCGCTTTAGGTCAATAATGGCAAGCCGTTAACGTTTTAGCTTATAAATTTCCACTGGGCTTCTTCAAATGTCCTCATGTGGGCAAAGACGACTGCTTTCTGTCCTTCCTTACCTGCAGCAAACACCTGAGAGGCAGACGTGGGCGTGGTGCAACACACTAAACTGTCCCCCTCCGTTCCTCAGACCCCGCAGTCATTTATTCTGTCCTGGAGTTTGCGAGAGAGGATGAGGAGGGTGGAGAGGGAAGCGACGGAGATGTGGAAGAGCAACTGCCATGTGTTCCTCAGGCCAAACAGGTAGGCGTTGCATAAGACAATCAGGCTCAGCAACGTGAAGGACTTGAACCTCTTCAGGGATGAGTGGAGCAGGTACAGTTGGCACTGTTGGCACACACACACCACAGTCACATGGAAGACGGCCGTGTTAACACTGGCTGAATGGAAACAAATAGATGATAAAGATTTGATTTTTTTTTTTATGTGGATTTTTGCCAACTACCCCACTCTTCCGAGCCGTCCCGGTCACTGCTCCACCCCCTCTGCTGATCCGGGGAGGGCTGCAGACGGCCACATGCCTCCTCTGATACATGTGGAGTCGCCAGTCCGCTTTTTTTCACCTGACAGTGAGGACTTTCACCAGGGGGACATAGCGCATGGGAGGATCACGCTATTCCCCCCAGCTCCCCCTACCCCCCCCGAACAGGCACCTAGACTGACCAGAGGAAGAGCTAGTGCAGCGACCAGGACACATGCCCACATCCGGCTTCCCACCCACAGACACGGCCAATTGTGTCTGTAGGGACACCCGACCAAGCTGGAGGTAACATGGGGATTCGAACCGTCGACCCCCGTGTTGGTAGGCAACGGAATAGACCACCATATCACCCGGACGCCCCAAGCTTTGAATTTTAAAAGCCATTGATACTTAATATTCAAATTTAAACACCATTGAATCCATAGAATTGAAATATTTTATTTTTAAAACAATGTATCCTCATTTCCTTCATGTAGGGAGGTGGCGAGTATTGGGCCAGATGTCCTACTTGTCAAAAGGAATGTAAAGCGGTGCGGTGGCCTCTCGCTTCCTGGTGTAGTGATCGCCGTGGGTCCATCAGGACCTTAGCTTAAGGCCGCTCCTACACAAATGTGTCCGCAGCAGCACCTTCTCGTGGTACCTCCTGTTTTCACAGTCTGCTGTGGGGGCGACCGGGCTCCCGGCGGTATAACCGGGTGGGTCGGTTGGACTCGTTAGCCTTGGTTGGCAGCCAATCTAGGAGAAGGACAACGCTGATTTCAAACCCAGGTAGAGGAAGCTCGTTAGCCTGTCGGGCAGTTCATCTAGCAGAAGGACAACTCTGATTTAAACCCTCGCTGCATTGCGGGTATACCCGTCTACGGGAAAGGCTTCGGGAGGAAACCCTGAGGACAAATCTGCATCCGTCTCCATTGCCAGTCGTCTCGCTAGTCTCGCCACTGGTAGCAGGTGGTCTCGGACGAGAGAGTGGGGTTGATGATGTGCAACTCTTCCTCACTTTAATCACCGCGCAAGTCATCCGTCATCCATCACAGGATGACTAGATGGTCCTCGTCGCTGCGACGGGCGAATAACAATAACATCTTCGTTTACTGGTTTTGAATTCACCTCTCTCAAAGTCAAATGGGAAAGTTCTAAGTCTTGCAACTTTCAAAACTTGATTTTTTACAGTGTTCATAAGTCCGATCCAAGACTTCAAGCTTCAGATAGAAGAAACTATATTCAGTGTACTTAAATTTGAATGGTCAAAGGACAGGATAGGCAACTGAGCCAGAACGCACGGGAACTGACGTTCTGCCAATCAGAACACAGCATGTCCGTCATGTCAGTGAAAAACCAGGAAGGCGACCAGGGAGAATGACGGGCCTCTGGGATGTGGTTTGTGCTGTTTAAGTATAATCAAATATTAGGCTTGGGAATAAGATGCTGTCATTCGGCACGATACTGGGAGGCCACGATAATGAGATGATCAATGTAGATCAGCACGGTCCTTTATTCTGCCAAATTTATCAAAACTTAAAGAGATGCCAATGACACGTCAAGTTAGAAACCAAATCATTCATCAGTCATCATTTAAATTTCAATAACAAGTATTCAATGGCTTATTCACTCATTCATCCATCCATTATCCAAACCGCTTATCCTGCTCTCAGGGTCGCGGGGATGCTGGAGCCCATCCCAGCAGTCACTGGGCGGCAGGCAGGGAGACACCCTGGACAGGCCGCCAGGCCATCACAGGGCCCACACATACACACACACATTCACACCTAGGGACAATTTAGTACGGCCGATTCACCTGACCTGCATGTTTTTGGACTGTGGGAGGAAACCGGAGCACCCGGAGGAAACCCACACAGACACGGGGAGACCATGCAAACTCCACACAGAGGACGAGCTGGGACGACCCCTAAGGTTGGACTAGCCCGGGGGCTCGAACCCAGGACCTTCTTGCTGTGAGGCAGCTGCGCTAACCACTGTGCCGCAAATGGCTTATAAAATTCAAATCTTGGTCATTTGCTCCCATATACTTCTACACATTAAACAGAAGAACTTGAGGCCAGTCAGAAAGAAGGATTAGAAAGAAGTTCTGCTTTGGACATGAGAAGAACATTTACGCTGTACCTGAAACACGCAGCAGATAAATGCCAGTAGAAATGCCACAACACTCCACACTCCTTCATAGTCATCCTGGGTGGAAGAAAAGAAAGCGTCATTGCCTCCGTATTCAAGTCAAGGTGTCGTGAAATCTGAATTAATTAGTTGATCGTAAGAAAATGTCATGCATGGAATATCAAGCTCTGTTTTTGCCCGCGAGGCTTCCCAAGTGCCCCAGTATTTACAGCTATATGAACAGACACCCCATCACCATCTACTCCTCAACGGACCGTCCACTGCGGCAAGTTTAGCAAGGGCCATTAATAATTAACTTTCATTAATCATTTATTATTTATCCCTCACAAAAAGAACAATTTAATTCTAATCTCAAAAATACTGTGCGAGATGTGACAACAGAGATCCTGGTTTCAGAGACCGCCGCACGCCGTTTTAGCCGTTTCTTCAGTGGACACTGGACTCATGAAGCTTCTACACGCTGGACCGGTTTCACATTCGCACACTGATGCTGAAAAGAAGGTCTTTAAAGTGATGAAGATGGGGGCGAGGCAGGGGGCTCATACCTGGAATGTGTACTCTATGAGATGGACACCCCGGATGAGGTTTAATGACGCACACAAGATATTCAGGACCAGGGAGAGGATTCCTGGAGCCGTCACCGGTTCAAGTCTCACATTCTGACCTGTGCAAAAAAAACAAATTACCATATTACTCACTTGAAATAATAATAAAAACATTGTTTTGGACCCCCCCCTTTTTTTCTCCCCAATTGTATCCGGCCCACTACCCCACTCTTCCGAGTCATCCTGGTCGCTGCTCCACCCCCTCTGCCGATCCGGGGAGGACTGCAGACTACCATGTCTCCTCCGATAAATGTGGTGTCGCCAGCCACTTCTTTTCACCTGACAGGGAGGAGTTTCACCAGGGGGACGTAGCACATGGGAGGAGCACGCTATTCCCCCCAGTTCCCCCTCCCCCCCAAACAGGCGCACTGACCGACCTGAGGAGGTGCTAGTGCAGCGACCAGGACTCATACCCACACCCGGCTTCCCATCCGCAGACACGGTCAGTTGTGTCTGTAGGGACGCCCGACCAAGCCAGAGGTAACACGGGGATTCGAATTGGGATCCCCGTGTTGGTAGGCAACGGATAGACCGCTACGCTACCCGGACGCCTAATCACTTGAAATAATTAAACACACAGTTTTACAATATGATCACTTCCCTTATCTAGGATAGTTGAGTGTGAAAAAAACAATACACAGTAAAACATGAATCTTGCTATAAGAGGCTTGTGGTCTAGGATTTACCCCAGGTTAGTCTGGGACAGTGACTCTGACCAGGAGCCAGGCAGCCAGCAGACTCTGAAAACCAAACACATCCCCGTGATTCAATGGGATTTCCACGATTTGACTCAAGCAACTCCTGTGCTAACTTAAATCGTTTACCGCCATTATTTGTTGATCAAAACATCCTCGATAAGAGTACCATTCCAATCGGTCCTGCAAATTTGTATAAACACAGTCAAAACAATAACTTTCTTTTTGGAATATGCAGCATTACTACAACTACTGAATGAATGAAACCTCTATGAAACCTGTACTGCCCCTAGGGGGATTTTCATAATAATAATAATGATAATGATAACATTATTATCATCATTATTGTTGTTATTGTTATTATTGAAATGTTTGATAGCTAACCATAATAATTAATGTAAACTGAGGAATTGCTTTACTCTATAGAAAAGTCGTAAACTAAGTCATAAATTAAGACATGTAGACATTCATACAATAATTCATTATTCTGATTTGTTGTCTTTCCACGCCTTAGTATCAGAATTAAATTCTGATATTGCCATATTGTGATATATTTTAGTGACAACCTACTTCCTAAAATTTCTCACCAAATGAGGTCAGAAATATTGAGGGGAATATTTACATGACAGTAGTTTTGGTTTCATATTACGTGTCCTCAGCTGAACTCTTAAACATGGTATTTTTGCATATGTTGACAGATATAGTGTAAAATCCCCTTTGATTATCATGATTATATTTTCCATATCGCCCAGATTTAATCAATAATAACCCTTAATTCTATAAAGACTAGCAGTTAACAACAGCATTCTATGACACTCTGGTCCAAACACTGAAACAACACAATTAGACACACACATATATATGTATATATACTATATGTATATATATATATACAGTACAACTGCAACTGAGGTGCAAACTCTCTATCCATCCATCCATTAACCAAGCCGCTTATCCTACTTGGGGTCATGGGATCCCAGCAGTCATTGGGCGGCAGGCGGGGAGACACCCTGGACAGGTTGCCAGCCCATCACAGGGCTGACACACACACACACACACACACACACACACACACACACTTAGGGGCAATTTAGTACGGCCAATTCACCTGACCGACATGTCTTTGGACTGTCGGAGGAAACCGGACCACCCGGAGGAAACCCACACAGACACGGGAAGAACATGCAAACTCCACACAGAGGATGACCCGGGACGACCCCCAAGGTTGGACAACCCCGGGGTTCGAACCCCGGAGCTTCTTGCTGTGAGGCGACCGCGCTAACCACTGCACCACCGTGCTGCCTTTGGTGCAAACTAAAACAGCCCAATTATTCTAAGTTGCCAGCAAATCATTCAGATTAGCTAAAGGCCGACTCATCACATGAGGGATATGCTGCTCTGCAGTCGAAAGACCGACCTGTTAAATCCAGTTGATACCCATTATCCCAAATTGATTTAACCTGTTTAATCCAGATTTTGCACAGAAAAAGCAAGAGCCTTACTTTTCGATGTACTGTACTTAATGTTGTACACCATGAGGCAAAGTCGTCTCTCACTTTCCATTTTACAGACGACACACGAATACACAACATTATTCTTGCATGTTGCGTATTTATCGTCACCCGTTAGGAGAGGCTATGCGCCGTAGTTTGTAGTCAGAGAACAGTTAATTTCTTACTCTATATTTTACATATGAAATAACTCCCCTATTGCGTAACTAACCTGACAACCTCACTGGATGTTCCCAGTAGAGGCCTGCGAGGCTCAGACCTTGTTAGTAGTTTGGACCCATAAAAAGAATTGTTTATTTGACATCACAGGTGTCCTGCAAAGTCATCCGAGCGGACATAAAAAGAACCACATGAAATTTGTTTCACGAGAAATTAATTTACTTGAATATGTGACTTAGTCTGTGTTGGAGACTGGCTTCCCACACAGTACCATCATCAGGTTTTCCCCGACCCACGATGAAAATGGAGGCCGTAGTGGGTTTTTTTTTTTACAGTATCAGTTATCTTAAAGCGTTTAGACAGTGCCTTTCTCTTCTCAAGTTGTTCCCACTCCAGTACGCCTTTTTCTGTTGATTTAACTGTTGTGCACTTTATACAGTCAGCTACTGCATGCACAGTAATGCTTCAGTAACGTTCAGCAGCCAGCTATACAAGCCTGTTGTGTTGCTGATTTTTTTACCTCACGCTTTTTTTTTTTAATTTCAATTTTCAAACAACCCCTCGGAGACTCAAATTCAGTTCGTAACAGCTGACTTTTCTCCTTTTCGCTCTTTCCTTAATGAATCGAGCACTTTCTTTACACTGGGTTTTGATCACGGCTGCCACGATGCCCAGTCCCCCAACAGTCCGTCTTACCAGATCCAGGAGAGTCCTTCATATGTCCATTAGCTGCCCCGTTGGTAAGCTCTACCTCCTCCAAGGTCAGAACTTGTGGAGGGTTGAGTTTGAGGTCCTCCTGGACTTCAGCTAATGTGACCTCCAGAGCCGGGCCACCACTCTTGTTGTATTGCTGCTTCAGCTTCTGAATGGCGCCGTCTGTCGTTTACCAAAGAACAAAATATTTCAAGTCCCCCTCCACTCATGTTTTAAGAGATATAAAATGCTCTGCTCGACAGAATAAATTGTCTATTTGGATCCCCCCCCCCTTTTTCTCCCCAGTTGTACTTGGCCAACCATCCCACTCTTCCGAACCGTCCCGGTCACTGCTCCACCCCCTCTGCCGATCCGGGGAGGGCTGCAGACTACCACATGCCTCCTCCCATACATGTGGAGTCGCCAGCCACTTCTTTTCACCAGACAGTGAGGAGTTTCACCAGGGGGGTGTAGCGCGTGGGAGGATCACGCCATTCCCCTTAGTTTCCCCTCTCCCCTGAACAGGCGCCCCAACCGACCAGAGGAGGTGCTAGTGCAGCAACCAGGACACATACCCACATCCGGCTTCCCACCCGCAAACACGGCCAGTTGTGTCTGTAGAGATGCCTGACCAAGCCAGAGGCAACACGGGGATTCGAACCGGCGATCCCTATGTTGGTAGGCAACGGAATAGACCACTACACTTCCCAGATGCCCCTAATGTGGTTTTTTTTTCTGCAAAATAAGTTATCTTATTAAAATCCTGAAAATCACATCTACTCCTTTTCCCTCATTAAAAAAAAAAATCCAGAATCTATGAATATGCCAATATATGAATATGCACACCCCCAATTCAGATCTCCCACCTCATCCGCCGTGCATGTAGTGCATATACTTGCTCACCATCGACTCTGCTCATCAAACACTAACTTACGCTTGTTTTGTTTTTTGCTTGTGCACTACACAATGGCAAGTGGTAATATAGGAGTAATTCAGCTATTCGAACCCGAAACTGATTCCGAAGAAGAACAAAAAAAAATTGCTGTGGCTTGTTAGTGCCAGCGGGGAGCAGGAGGTGAGTTGGCGTGATTGTGGCACTTTTCTTCTCCCCACTGCAGCCACCAGTTCACTCTCTTGGGCCAGCATAGCAAGTGGAGCCTCACCACCACTGCCACACTGGACAGAGGTGCCACGTGTGGCATGGACAGCACATCGTGCCGGGCAGGGCTGCCGCTGGGTGACTGTCACCGTGAGGAAACGAAGTTGAGGAAGGGGTGCGCTGGGGAAAGACTGGGAAAGCCCTCCGTGCCGGCCAGATCTGTGGCCGGCTCTGTCTAGTCTTGGTGTCTGTATGTATGTGTCATAATAAATACATCTGTGACTGACAATATTTGCCTCCGTCCCTCTGTCCAAACCCCCTCATGGCAATAGACTTGCCACAGTCAAGTGGACATATAAGACTACATTATCAATCAACTAATAATGTGTTGCTAATGTTGGATAAACCTTGGTCCCGCTAGCCAGCTCTGACAATTTATCTGCCTTGTAAAGATAAACACTCCTGCCCTGTCAGGAAGAAACACTTTGAACGCCACAGAAAGTCTTTGGTGAAAGAGAAAGAAAAATAAATTTACCGGTTGACCAACACGTGGGCTCGTACTCGCTGTGTCCCCAGGATTAATGGATGGCACAGTGTCAGGCTTCAATATAAGTTTTGTGGCAAAACCCATCTGTTTTTGTGATGACATTTTCAAAACAACACTTGAAAATGGCTTCTGCAAATCTGCGTTTTCGCTGAAGTATGGCTGGGACGTTGTGATTTTTCCAAATAAACTGCACCCAGTTCTTTCGGATTCTTTGATAATAAATGAAGGCTCTCTGTTTCTCCTTTCATAAATTTGCAGCCGAAAACAAAACATATAGCTGGCAATATTACGATAAGTAGCTACACTGCTTCTCCTCTGGCTCGCGTTCCCAAAGCCGGTGCACATAATGATATGTAAATCACCACCCCATCCATTAACGGTATTGGTTCCTTATGTTTGTGACGTATGAAATCCTGCTCGTCTGAATCCGTTTTTTTTAGACTGTCCTTGGTACACTGCAGTTTAAAAGCAGATATGCTCAGCCACAGCACTGACTGCTTATTTTGCTCCTGATATGTCTTGTAACATTATCCTAACACCACATGTAGTACATGCTAACAAGATTAAAAACTAGATTTTCATCGGCGGGGGTCTTTAAAAGAAAGCAGTAGAAGGAGAATGTAGCAAATCAACCCGTTTAACATTTATGTAAGTCAGACACTTGCAAAGACAAAGCTGTGTGTGTCTTTCAATAATCTTTTTATTCTGAACAAAATCTATGCCACAGCAGAAATACACGGTGTAACGCCATCAGTGCCATTGCTCATCTTACTCACCAAATTCCAAAAATGGATAGGGCCTGGCTGCCAAGACAACCGCAGTGCTATTGAAACATGCCGTGAACTCCCAACGCAGATCCTCCAGGAAGCAGAAGGCCTTAGCAACAGGGAGGCTGCAATGGCACACAGCCATGTAGGATACACCCTCAGAAGAAACAAAGCTGAACGGGTAGGAGGAGAGAAGGTGTTTAGTAAATAAACAGATTGTCACAGCTTGACTAGGATGGACTTCTGTTCAGATCAGCATTCTCTCCATCCTTCACAGCATCTATCACCTTACACACTAAGGCACATAAAATTGACTAGATCTAAAAACAGTTGATACAGTTCCCAAAGTCCTTGTCAATAAAACCGTTTGTATTCCTAATACAGCTTCACGGAGCACGTGAACCTATCCATTTTGCTGGCTTTGTTTCTTGAATCCTTACTATATGTTGAGGTCATGGCCTTTGACAGTCCCTCTTTCGGGTAACAGGCCCAATGTCTTGCTGATGGTCCTGAGCTGCTGCTTCCTCTCCTGGAGCTCCCGGTTGTGCTCAAAGTCTGTGGAGGCTGACAGGGGGAGTCCATCCCTGACCCGAACCACAAAGGCAAACAGGATCAGAGACATGATCTAAGGAGTCGATGGAAAGCACACTGCCTACATGGAACAAGATCAAAGATAATAATTAACATCAATGAATAATACTCACAGATATTTTAAAATACAGTAGTTTTGAAGAATCAACTGTGTTGTTTTTTTTCCCCTCTTTTCTAGACCAGTGGTTATCAATCCGGTCCTCTGGTATCAGCACTACTGCTGGCTTTCTATTCTGTCAGATAGCTCATACGTTCACCTGTCGTTCAGGTTATTCCAGCTTCCATCTTCCAAACAATACTGATGGTAGCTGAGGACCAGATTGAGAACCACTGTTCAAAAGGAAGCTCGAGTCAGTGCCACCTGCGATCAGATACTCATCGGAGCTTAAAGTGAAACTCGAAGCAGCCAGGTTTGACTGATTTCACTCACCTCATAATTCTCCTATTCATATTGTCCAGCGGTTGGGTTACTAGATTAGCAAAAGTGTGTTAGCCCCAACATAGTGGTTTGAGTGAAACACAGACCGACCGCTACAACTTAGCTGCCGCCTACTGCACCTGCACGGCGTACACTCCTGGGGGTAATACTTTGGTAGAAATGTGTACGAAGAAAAACCTGGAATAACCTTTGTAACGTTCACGTAGACAAGTTACATGCGTATTTCCCCATAACACTAAGCTAAATGTCCCAGCGAGTTTCCGTACACGGGAACAACACTGCTTCCGGGAACGGGAAGACGGAAGGGTCAAAAATGTTTCGACGCCCGACCGCGAAAGGTTTTTCCCCCAATCGATTTCGGGAACGCCTGTCTCTGATTGGTTGAGATCTGGGAATAGCTGCCTCTGATTGGTTAAGAGTAGGGTTATGGTGGGTGAAAGGTTAGCCAATCAAAGCTTGCGTCAAACGGCCGTCGATCTAAAGTGGGTTGGAAAAACGCTCTACGCGCCCGTCCCTTTTCGGGATGCGCCGACTCCATTCACTAAACGCACCAAACAGCTAACGACGTGGGTTGTTGCTAACTTGCGGGTTGACCGTTGACTAGCTACCGATAGGCTAGCAACTGTATACAGGTTGGTGACAACGAGTTATATCGTGCAAAACAAAGTTCGGCGAAGTTCGATGGTATGTGTGGGTTCGAACTGGGTCACGATCGTTTCGTTTTAAAGACAACCCCTAGTCTTTACGGCTAACGTTTGCTAGCCTAGCCCCTAGCGCGACCATCTTGGAGACGCCAACAGGCGATACGGATTGGTTATCTCTTAACTATGATTTCTATTGATCCCCGGCTGGAGCATGTGGGATTTTAATTGTGAGACGAAACTCTGCCAGCAAACATTTGTTCCGCATCTACCGTTAGTTTGATCCTTACGCAGAATGGGCTGGGGGACACCAGCTCCCTGGGTTACTTTTAGCCTGCTAGATAATATGCGCCTCAAAAAGTGAATTCTTCTCAAGCGTTTCGTCGTCGTGCTCCCAATTGTCCTGGCCGTCCGTGTTTTCTTTTTGTTTTACGTGTCTTAAACTAGCATTGAGTTGTTACTTAATACGCTGCGCTTCCTTTTTAAGGGCCTTTACAATAAATCTGTCACCTGAGCCCCGGGGTCAACTTCGCCCCGATCTTGGTTGTCCTGCAGTTGAAGACCATTGTTGTCTAAATTTAGACTGACTGGAACCTGTAACATGCAGACATGCTCGAGATTAGCAACGCTTCATGACCTGGGCCATTGAGCAACTTCTCGTTGAAATGTCTGCATTGAGGTGTGGTTGTGTGGCCCTATTTCAATGTAAAACATTAGGCATGACTATATTTATGCACCTGGCTTTAGTGCTGCAAGTTGCTTTCCCCACCATGTGCACGAGATAGGTGGTAGCATCTTGAGGAACATCCTCGAATGTACTTAATGCATTTTCCACGGTTCGTTTGATGTATAAGGAGTGAGAGGATAGCGAAAGCAGGACTCTGCTTAATGCCAGATAACAAGAGCTTCACAGTAACTAGTATTGTTCCACTCTGTTGCCTCTTTGAGTTTTATTCAACAGGTGCACTTAGGCCTATTTCACTTTAAAAATCACTCATCATTTGGGTTTTTCAAGTTACTTCATCTTACTCTTCCTGTGAGGGACTTCTATATCATGTTGTAATAGGTGTTCAACAAATGTTGGTATCAAATGACAGAATTGTTGTGATTCCGTTGTGGTGTGAGATAATGCTATATCTAAACACAGTATGAGAACAATATGTTCCCCATGTGCTTGTAGTCAAGTCAATTTTATTTGTATAGCCCAATATCACAAATTACAAATTTGCCTCAGTGGGTTTTACAGCAACACAACATCCTGCCCTCGCATCGGATAAGGAACAACTCCCTAAAAAGTAGTAAATGATTTTCAGTTATTTAGTGTTGCAGAACTTTGACACTGTTTTATAAAAGCTAGATGGGGTCAGTCCATTCTCATGCTTTATGTCTAAGTCTAGTGGTGATCTATGGCATTTTCATTTCTTAAGCTCTGACGTAGTTATGCCCAGGAGGACAAGTGGAAAGATTGGGAGGGTGGAATGAACAGCAGGAAGGCTGTATTTCGCTGTGCCTGGATTTGCATCGCCGTACATTTCCATGTAGCTTAGCTGCGAACTCTTTGTCACACACACTGTTCCACTCTTTCTCCTCCCTCTTTTCTTTCTCCTCCCCGCTCTGACTTGGTCTATCTAGAGTCTCTCTCACGCATATAATCTTCCCACTACTACGCATACATTAAGAAGATGAATAGAAGGAATTGGACTGGGCTCATGTTGTCATTCTAAGGAGAGACAAATAATTTTTTTACTTCATTTTTCTATACTCATTGTACAGGTCACTCATTGATCAAAATGGGGGTGAAAGACCGCCCTCAGTGCTACTTTGATGTCGAGCTCAACCGAGAACCAGGTAAGAGACCCCTGATGTAAAGTTTTGCTACTGGCAATGGAACACTTTGTATAAGGTATCGCTTTCACCTCAGGATTTTTTCAATCAGATGTGACGGTATTAATACAAGTGGGGAGTGAAGAATAATGGTAGCTAAACAGCAGGACTGCTCGTGGAAACAACTGTTGTTTCCTTAGCCTGTTTTGATCTTCTGTTCTCAAATAATGACGAATTTGTTGGTACTTTGTTGTTGCAGTTGGGCGCATAGTCTTTCAACTTTTCTCAGATATTTGTCCCAAGACAAGCAAAAACTTCCTTTGTTTGTGCACTGGTAAGTGATTTTATTCCAGTACATGTTTGATTGAACTTGTAACATGCTTATGTGATATTTAGTGCATTAGGTGATCAAAAAACTGTTTTCCGTTTTGCATCATAGAATGTCAACAAAAAAGTCTCAAGCTGATTGAATAGACAACATGATACAAGCTTGAGACTTTTGAATGAAGTCAACAGCTGACATGTCAAAAATGGAATGTTCCATTTTTTATCACTGACTTAAAACATTTTGTACATGAATTATTAAAGTATTAATTTCTGTATTGAAAAGAGGAGAGTCACAGTGCCATCACCCACATCCCTATGAATCATGGGTATTTATTTTATAATATAACAACATTTCTGAGGGGAGGGGCCTAACCCTGTAGGAATGATCATCGTGTAAATCATCTGGTGACAGATGGAGTCGGTCGATGGACTGAGGGTCTTGGTTTCTTGCTTAATCACTCAGTCCACTGACCTGGATGGGGCGTACTGTAGCGGTGATGGTCATAAATATATGGGTAGAAGGCAGGTCGATCCTTGCTCTCATTTTTCACCCCACCTGGCTGATGACAGTATGACACTGGAAAGGGCAAGAGTAAGAGATGACTCTTTGCTCCGTCCTTTGAAGACACAAACCCACACACACTTAATCAACTCAGTGTAACACAACTCAAACTAATATAATGCAGCGACGCACAATTTCAACTTCCTTATTTGCTTTGGCTCGCCGGAAAGTTCTCCACCTTGTGTGGTCCTCTCAGGCCCATAGGAAACCAAACCCCTTGTTATGCTGCTGGAGCCAGCGAAGTAAAACGCTGACACATTAGCAATTTAAGCTGCCCAGTTGCACAGCCAGCCCTCTGTCCTCAGAAAACAGGAGAAGACCTTGGTCTTAATAAATGTCAGGTGCTATGCCAGGGAATTGAAAAGAGGATGCCGGACCAGGGTTGTCCAGTTTACCAAAACCTTCCCAGCCCACCTGTGGTTTCATGACATTTTTCAGAGCATGTTGCAAGTCAGTGTGGCATTGTTCAACAAAACCCGTCCTAAAAAAAAACAAACTGATGCCACATGGGATTTTTTTCCCCCTAGGCATCATTTTGTGTTTCCTTTGTTTTGCTTGGCACACAATTTAATCTGCCTCTTTTCGCAGGTAAGAAAGGAACTGGAAAAACCACAGGGAAAAAGCTTTGTTTTAAAGGTTCCACATTTCACAGAGTTGTAAAGAACTTCATGATCCAGGGAGGCGACTTCACTGAAGGTTAACTTCTATTTAAATAATTGCCGTTTTAAAATTGTTGGTTTCATAGCAAGATACATTTTGAGATTAACTTTCTTCATTGTCAGTTGAGTTTGTTTAATATGATGAAGCTGGGATTTTATCAGTCTGTTGTATTATTGCTCAACAGGAAATGGAAGAGGAGGAGAGTCGATATATGGTGGTTACTTTGAAGGTAAGAGGGAATTCTGTTTACATGATAACCAAAAAATGATTGACGTCTCTGAAATTAGTGTGCGATCTTATCCATGAATCTCCATTTTCCTTTGCATGAGTGTTGAGTTGCATGCGTCTGTAGTACTAAGCATGGTTTTCCTGCAAATTTACCTACATACAACTCTGCCTTAACCTTCACTTCCTGTTGTCTAGTGCTTCCTTTTATGTAGTCAAAGTAAAAATCAGCATGGAGGGTAGGCATTCTCTATATTGAAAACTACAATCTTCCTGCCTAAAATTTCAACATATTCTTTTATTTATAGAGTGGTCTTTTGCAAAATGAGAAGGTAAGAGATGTACACAGCTCAGTAACACTATGTCAACATTGTCCCCACTACCTTCCCTCAGTCAGTAAAAAGGGTCCAAGTATTTGGAGGCTTGCTGATGGATGTCAGTAATCAAGTACTTTTTTTTCTCCTTATAGCAGTTTCCATTCATTCACCTATTCTTAGTGCAGCTAAAGCCTTGGACTGCTCATATCACTGCATATATTTATCAAAATGATAGTGTGGCTATGCTTACTTTAACAGTAATGACAAGAAGCCACATGTTAAGCCATGGTTTCTCTGTCTCAAACAAATATTCCTTAAAGGACCACAAAAGAAATGGATAAACTGTTCAGCTAACTAGTTTAGAAAAGTTATGTTTGAATTGGTTTTGACTCCAAAGTCTATTGTATATTTTTTCTTTGAATTTCAGATGGGTAAGATTTCTCCCATTACAGCAATAGAGGAGTTTTTTTTTTCATTGCTTGTCCACTTCTGAATGCTTCCCCCTAACTAGACTGAGTAAAGATCATGTCTTGAGTACAAAATGAAAAGTATAGTTTTCCCTTGAAAACTATGACCGAGCGGGTAAAAGCGGTTTAAATCACGACTTATTTCAACAAACTAACGAAATTATTGTAGTTTTACAAAGTACTAAGCTTGATAGCTTGACAGGCGGGTGAGGTAGATGAGGCTTGGTGGATGAAAACACCAATTTTT
Organism: Lampris incognitus; assembly: GCF_029633865.1. NCBI lineage: Eukaryota > Metazoa > Chordata > Actinopteri > Lampriformes > Lampridae > Lampris > Lampris incognitus. Next base: position 7,827,047 of record NC_079229.1, read on the forward strand.
CTCTCCACACCTCTCAACACCTCCATTATCGGTAATCCAAAGGCACATTCTGAAACTCATCCTCCCCCACCCTCTTTCTCCGACCCCGACAGATGAGAACTTCATTCTCAAACACGACAGAGCCTTCCTGTTGTCGATGGCCAACCGCGGGAAGAACACCAACGGTTCACAGTTCTTCATGTGAGTATCACTGAGCACACAGACAATCAGCCTGTGCCGTCTCCAACTGTGCCGTTTTTAATGCACAGGTCATGTGCATTACTCGTTTACTTTTTTGCATGAGTCAGCCCCCGTTTTAAGCGTTTTAACTTATCTTTTGATTTTTTTTTGTCCTTTTTCTCCGTTTTGATTCTCTAGATTAGAATTTATCATTCAATATGAGCGTCACCCCCCCCCCCCCACTTCTGTGTGCAGTTTAAAATTCAAAGTGCAGAGAAACATGGAATCATTCTTTTTTACGACAAATGTGTTACATTTTTTCTCTTGCCGTTTTTGTGTAAAATTTGCAGAAACTCTAGCATCCTGCCCTTCCAAGGTAATGTGTCTCTCCAAGGCTGTGTCTCTCTCTCTCTCTCTCTGTCTCTCTCTCTGTCTCTCTCTCTCTCGATTATCTATTAGTAGTTTGTGTAGGGAACCACCTTGCAGAATTTTGAAATGTAAATGTTATTCACAGATGGGTGAGACTCACATGCAATACAGCTGCACTTTGTAGACCATCGTCCTTACTGCAGCAGGTTCTCAGTGTAACTTAGCTGTGTCACCTGTGAATAAAGGCTCCGGTGAACTGTAAAGAGGAAATCATTGATGGGCCTACTTTACATAATTTCAAGGACGATTACATAAATGTCCAGTAAACTGCAGTATTGTTTCCAGCATCCTTTTGTTAAATGTTGTCACAGTTGTCTGTGTCTAATTTACATAAAGAGACTTGCTGCTCCTCACTTTTTAAAATCAAATGTTAAAAAGACTGAAAATATTACAGTTAAATATGAAATTGCCCAGTTACAATTTGACAATGGGTCCTAAATAAATTCTCGTAGCTTTTAAGATAAATTTCTGACATCTACATACAATAAATCCAAACTTTTCCCATGGTAGTACCAACACTTTTCTTTAGGTTATCTGCTTATTCTTATTCTCCTTCTCTCCTTTTCCTGTTTCATGACATCACTACTGCCCATGTTTGACCCAACCTGACCTGATGAATGTCTGGCTCATCTTCATACAGCACAACCAAGATGGCACCTCATCTAGATGGGTAAATAAAACTTCTCTCATACTGCAGTCTTTTTCAACTGCGTGCCTTAGCAAACTGTTTGCAGTAATACCACACCAAAGTCCCTGTGTAACTGTTTGACAACCACGCAGCAATGTCCCCTGCCTCTTTGCAGAGTCCATGTGGTCTTTGGCCTTGTCATCTCTGGCTTCGAGGTGATAAAGAAGATTGAGGGGCTGAAGACTGACTCAGCTAGCCGGCCTTACGCTGATGTCAGAGTGGTCGATTGTGGACAGCTGATCACTAAGTCTGCTAATGATGGTGAGCTCGCTTGTCAGTGGCCGGTCCAAATTTTCTGAGATGCGTTGCTGTAGGAAGGGACTATTGGCCCACTACTTAAAAAAATCATTCTAATTCACAGTCAAGATTTGGGTATTTCGTTATTTAAGCTATAATCCTGAAAGTTTTTTTTTTTTCCCCAATTGAGTCCAGCCAATTACCCCACTCTTCCGAGCTGTCCCGGTCGCTGCTGCACCCCCTCTGCCGATCCAAGGAGGCCTGCAGACTACCACATGCCTCCTCCGATACATGTGGAGTTACCAGCCACTTCTTTTCACCTGACAGTGAGGAGTTTCACCAGGGGGACGCAGCGCATGGGGGGATCACGCTATTGCCCCCAGTTCCCCCTCCCCCCCGAACAGGCCCCCCGACTGACCAGAGGAGGCGCTATTGTAGCAATCATAACACATACTCGCATCCGGCTTCCCACCCGCAGACATGGCCAGTTGTGTCTGTAGGGGACGCCCAACCAAGCCGGAGGTAAAACGGGGATTCGAACAGGCGATCCCTGTGTTGGGCAATCCTGAAAGTTAACATGCAAGCAAATGTTGTTTTTGATTGAACATTTGCATATACGTATAACATGAAAAGCTGAAACAACAGTTTCAGTGATGTTTCACCAATAATTAATTAGATCTTTAAGGTGGCAGGGGGAAAACAGTATGTTAGACTTTTATTTTTATTAGAATGATCATTTGTTCAGAAATATTTAGGTCCAACAAAGTCGTTCATCCATTAATAGTCTGTGAAGTATCCCATGAGTTTGGATCGTAAGTTCTCTGGTCACAAAATGGACTTCTGTTGATCACAATCAACTACTTTGTGACTAGCATTTTCAGACTATAAATAAGCTTATCCAGGTTTTATTTTATCTTCTGTTTTGTCTTTGTCCCCTGTGAGAGAGAAAGCGCTACATGTCGCCTATCAATGCAACTGGGTCATTTTTTGTGCTCCTGTGTCGGAGGATGACATTTGATGCTGGCATTCTCCCTCCTGGCATTAGAGCCGGGCATGTAACCTGATCCATTTAATGAGGATCAGTGATTCGATGTGTGCGGAGTCGAGCTGGCAGCTGTCCATCCGACTCTTGACAGGCCGGCTTTCACAACCATATGAAGAAGTCTCTGTTGTGGCAGCATAATGCCACCCTGAAAAATGACCCCCGACATTTGAACTTGTCTTTACTCTTCAGGTGCCATTGTTTGTTTCTGTAGTAAAGAAAGCGGTGACTGATGCTGTTGCCCAATCTCCCATAGCTTTTTTTTTTTTAAAGCAAGCCACTCTTCTTATTTTCTCATTTTAAGAGAAGAGGGCAAATACTCCACGTAAAATGTTCTAATGTCTCATTTTCAGCCCTTTTTGGAAGGGAACATTATTTTGTTTCGGTGATGATATACACGCTGTGATATTTTGTACTTTAGTACTCGAGGGAAAGAGGAAAAGGATGTCCCATTCAAGAGACTCTTCCCTCAATTCTCACGAGTCGTCCTCTCAGCCCTCCTCCTCCATGGAGTCTGAGAGTGAGCAGGATGAAAAGCGCAGACATCGTAAGCACAAGAGACATGCAAAGTGCAGACGTTCCAAAAAGAAAAGGAGAGAGGCCAAGAGGAAGCGCACTGACCAAAGGTGACTTCATCATTGTTCATTTTCATTTGGTTATGAGATTTCATAATCATTCACATGCTGTTCAAGTCATTCAAATGCAAATAGCCAATCACCTGTCACATGGACAGACCCAGACTGTGTCTTTCATTAATGGTGAACAAATTTATATTTTCAAGAAATAACACGGTAAAAGGAAACACTTGGTACTGGGTTATGGGAGGTCAACTAGAGAAAAATGGATTTATCACTGCCCTGTTATGTCACATTGATGGCACGCCTTCATATTGACGAAAGTAATAAAAGCCGTTAGAGGCACACATAGATGGGCTTTTGGCTCTTCAGAGACCACTGTATATCTCTGATACAATAAACTTCCGGAAAAGGCAAAGGGTGGTGCTGAAGGGCTCTTAACACCCTTGCTCTGTGATTGTACGTGTTATATCTGTGCACTAAAGCAGCGTTTCTCAAACCTCTCCTGGCGGACCACTTGTCCTGCATGTTTTAGATCTCTCCCTGCTCCAACACAGCTGATTCAAATGATCAGTTTTGTTATTAGGCAGCTTCGGGAGCTCATAATGAGTTGATCATTTGAATCAGCTGTGTTGGAGCAGGGAGAGATCTAAAACATGCAGGACAAGTGGTCCGCCAGGAGAGGTTTGAGAAACGCTGCACTAAAGCATATTTAAACAGGCCATGTCATGCTCGTTCTAGCTTTATATTTTAATTCTGGGGCTCATCTGGTGTAGCTTTGCATGATTCACAGTTAAAAAAAAAAAACTTTATTCATCTTATACTGGCCCTTTATGCAGCCCTTCTTATACTGGCCCTTTATGCAGCCCCTCAGTTCAGCCGCTGTCTGAAACTAGCCGTTTTAGCTTTCTCTTTAAGGCCCCCCTCCCTGAAAGCCCACTGCTTTCTTCAGATTGGCCAGCTTCCGGAAGCCTGCCAGGGCTAGCACTCAGTCCCTGTGCGTGCCGCCTCATCCTCTTGCCGGTGTTGAGAGCGGCCCAAACTAGCTACTAGGCAGGGATTAAGTACATAAACGAGTAACGAAAGAAAATACTGGACTACAAAAGACATGTTATTGGAGAGAATTTCTCCCTTTGGCGTGGCCTTTGGGCTTTGTAACTCTGCAGATCTTTTACATGCTATATAACACTGAAGGAAAGGGAAAAACCCAAAAAGCATGATATGGCTTCTCTATGCTAAACATAACATTTTAAAAAGAAAATGAAGAGATTATTAAGTTAGTCATTAGTGGAGGGGCTCTCCAAAGGAAGGGTGACCATTGGCATGACCTAGTCAATGTGGTGATGTGAACAATGCCTGCATGATGCCAATTTGATAAATAGCACATATTTATTGAAAAGCTTAAACAGCAGTTTTCCAGCATGTTTATCAGCACATACCATGCTTACACTAGAACGACCAAGGCCGTCATTTTGACGGTTTTGGATTTTCAAAGTTTAATAACTTTGTGGGGGAAAAAAAGATACAGACCTGCCGCTCACTGAATGTTCCTAAAATTGCATATGTTTGCATTAAAATGAGTTTTAGGTCAATTGCACAAAAAAGTTATAAGATCTACCTAAAACGACCATGAGCCATCAAAATGTCCGCCTGTAATTTGTGCGTGATCGTGCGCGTCATGTCACTATGACGTGTGTTGGTCGCATCATTTCCTTCATGAAGTTCGTTGGTCTGTCCTAGAAACACACTAGCATCCTCCAGTGCAGAGAAATAGTCTAAACTTGATTTTTGACTTGCCAACATGTCTGGATACAGACGCCGTTACAGACGCACCATGACTACCACCGAAGTGCATGTATTACAGGCATTGGGCAGCGGCCATTTTAAATTGTTTGAAAAATAGTATTACAGTTGCTAAAATATTAATTTCGGTGTCAGTCGTTTCTTAACAGACGTACTCACATATGTAATGCATTAATATCTCAACTGGGTATAACATTTATCTTGACAGAATATAGAGTTTAAAAACCAGCCGTTTTAGGTAGGAGTGAAATCCTGGTCGTTCTAGTGTTAAATTGTTTCATGACTTTTCACAGCAAAAAGGATAATTCAAACATGAATCGGTATCTGTCTCAGGTGGAACCTGACCAGTGGTTTGTTTGCATACCAGTTCAGTGTTTTGCATATTGTTGCTGCTTCCCCCACAGTCCTGTGGAACGTGATACTACCGAGGGAGAAGATGAGGAGGGAGAGATGGTGCAGGGTGCAAAGAGAGGGAAGCCTGTGGTCCGACCAGAAGAGATCCCACCTGTCCCAGAGAACCGCTTTCTCTTGAGACGGGACATGCCGTCTCAGGAAGAGAAGCCAGAGGCGTCAGTTTGATACTATTCAGCTTTCTTTATGCACCAAACTTTGAGAACTTGTCTATATTACTGTATATGACACGAACGTGTTTGACACTAACATGTGTATACATACTCAGGGTTGGGTTGTAATGAAATATAAGTATCGGCTTATGTATTCAGGATACAGAAATAAAGTATCCAGCCCACGTTACCTGCAAAACCCCAGTATTCAAATTACTTTTACTTTATACATTTTGAGAAGAATACATTTGGGATACTTCCCTCCTAACTGGCGTCGACCATATGGGTGGGATGATATGTTCACATTGTGTCATGCTTCCCCAGCCTGTCATTTAAAGGGTAGGCTGATTGCAGTCTGCAGCTCATAACAAAAAAATGCATCGAAAACATCTAATTTGCCGCGATAGATTTCTTCAATACTGTAGTTCATGTAGCATACATTTGTGTTTGCGTGCAGTTCCAGTTTGTACATTTGCACGTCTGTCATCAGCTCAGAAGGTTGAATCAGTTCATCTGGATACGTTTATTTACAGAAACGTTTCATCACTCAACTAAGTGACCTCCAGTCTAAACTGACTGCAGGTGTCCCCACCCTTATAAGCAATACAGTTGCATAACGACCGAAACCAGTGACCAGTTGTACATGCAAATATGGGTGTGACCATTAACTAGAGTTTAAATGGCCACGCGTACTCGTCACAGAGGATTAGGGAATGTTTGCAATCATAGCATTGTGGTGTAGACCCACAGTCTACACCCATCTACAAGCCAGTGGCCACTCTTTCAAGGATGAGGTTGTGCACATCCTTGATAGGGAGGAACACTGGTTTGAATGGGGAGTCAAAGAGGCCATCTAGTTTAAGAAGGAGCGACCATCACTAAACTGGGGTGGGGGTGGGGGGGTAAGAGTACATCTGTTGCCATCTTAAAATGCTATGATTGCAAACATTTCCAAATCCTGTGTGAATAGTACACATGGCCATTGAAACTAGGTAGTGGTCACACCCATATTTGCATATGAAATTGGTCGTTGGTTTCGGTCATTATGCAACTGTATTGTTAGGGGTGGGGATACCTGCAGTCAGTTTCCTTTAGTAAAAGTAATGATAGTCTTTTGAATAACTTGACTAATTTCAAATCAGCACGTGCACATTTCCTCCTGCACACACCAACTGGTGGTAGAACACACAGCAGTAATTGACAGATGATCAACATATATTGAGAAATGGCATGGAGTTGCCCATAACACCAAGGAATAAACAACAGTGCGACATAAATAATATTCATGATACAGTTCATCTGTTTTTGAAGCTGTACTCTAAACATAATCTGAAAAAGTTAACTCTTCTTGGTTATTGTAACTAAATACATTACTGATTACATTTAGGAAAATGCATTCCGTATACAGGCACTCTACACTTTTTCCAAAGTATTCGGTCCAACCCTGTACATATAGAATTTCTATTAACTCTCTGTGGTTGTGGTTTAAAGTTTTGCTCATGTTTTTGTTTGTTTTCAGAACTGAACAAAATGAACCATCTGTTACAAGTGACCTGAAACCAACAGTCACCAAGTCGGGGCGAAAGATCAAAGGCAGGGGAACAATGGTATGCTCACCTGACTGACCATATCAAAGATTGATCATGACATTTCTGCTCGTTAAGAGTAACCATGGCTAATAAGTTTTGACAATATAAATGGCAAAGAGCTGATAATTTTAAGAGTTTAACTATTGAAAAGCCCTGAATTGTTTTCTTTGTTTCTCTGCATCATTTTAACCCTTATGCATCAGTATAATTTTCTGTCACTTGTCTGAAATCTGCATTTTTGTTAAGTTCTCATATGTAAACCAGCATCACTTCAAAGAAACCTCATTATTGCAACCAAAATGAGCTACATAGGCAGTACTCAAGTCTACAGGAAATGACTGCCATTTTGTCGTTAACAGTTAAACCCATCTTATTTCATCTCTAGCGATACCACACTCCGACAAGGTCTAAATCCCGCTCTGCATCTTTGGAGGAGCGTGGTAGCAGTGACACACCACCGCACTGGAAAGAGGAGATGAAGAGAACCAAGGTTTATCAGCCACCCAATGTGGAAAGATGGAGCAAAGGAGACAAGTATGCTTGACTGATTTATTCAATAATTTTGTGGTGATTGACTTTGTATTAGCAGAAACTTATATGTATTTTTTGACTTAACAGATTAAATGACCATTCTCCAAGCAGATGGGATGACAGAAGTGACTCTGCATGGTCCCAATCATCAGAGCGTTCTTCAGAACACAGCTCTGACAGGTCCAGCTTGCACTATCCACTCAAGAAAGGGAAGAAGAGAGTTAAACACAAGAAAAAGGCTAAAAAACACAAACAGGGCAAGAAGAAGGGCTTCAAAAGGAAATCTCAAGAGCTTCACTTACCAGAGGAGAAAAGATCACCGTCTTCGAGAAGAAGGTCAAAGTCTAGTAGATCCTGCTCACCATGTCATTCTTCTAGCCATCGAAACTTAGCCACTAGCAGGAGACGGTGGTCCCCCCTGTCCTCCAGAGACTCACGGTCACGGTCTTATTCAAAGTCTTACACATCCAGTCGATCCAGATCTCGGAGAATGTCTAAATCTTACTCAAGATCCAGAAGCCTGCCCAGGTCTAGAAGTCAGTCCCTGTCCAGATCCAGATCTCGGTCCTTTTCTCATTCTCGGTCAAGATCTAGTTCGAGAACAAGATCAAGGTACAGATCCAGATCTTTCAGAGTTGAACAGATAGACCCGTACACCAAATAGCTCCCATACAGGATACAGCCGATAATAAAAATCCTGTATGGGAGCTATTTAGTGTGCAGATCTATCTGTTCAACTCTAAGGTTTTTTTTTTCTTTTATATATATATATATATAGCACCCATCCTATTTGGCATTTCGATGTACGTGTCTTTTTTATCGTTTCTTACAGATCAAGATCTTTGTCACGGTCCAGAAAAAGGAACCTGTCCAGATCTCCTAGAAAGAGCAAGTCAAAGCCAGAGGTCTCAGTCCATGTGCCAGAGAAGATTCCTGAGAACAAAGTCACACCTGTTCCCAGACTCCCCACAGTCCCAGCCCCAGAAAGTGTCCCAGTGATCCCACTGAGTGACAGCCCTCCACCCTCACGTTGGAAACCAGGCCAAAAGCCCTGGAAGCCTTCCTACATCCATGTTCAGGAAAAAAAACCAAAGCCTCCCCCAAATACCCTTTCCTCCACTCGACAAGAAGCCACCGACATTGTGGAGAAAGTACAGACTTCAGTTACTCCCAAGTCCCACACAGAGGACTCTCAAAGTGTGAAGTTAAGTCACACTGAGAACACCCACAGATCAGCACAGCACTCACCCAGTGTGTCCAGCAGAAGTAACTCCTACAGCCCTTCATATAGTCGCTCTAGGAGTAGAAGTCGGTCCAGATCTCCTCAACATTGTGATAGCAGAGCATCATCTTATAGCAAGTCAGACTCAGAAAGCTCTCACAAGAAAGGCAGTGTGAGGAAAAGTTCATTAGAAAAGGAATGGAAGCAATATTACAGTTCTCTAAGGAGAATAAAAAACTTAGATAAGTATGTTTCACTCAGTGCGAGTAAAGGTCTCCCCATGGGGTCAGATGACAGAACAGGAAGTGAGCATAGCTCAAGGGAAAATGACTCCGTAGGGAAAGTAGTAGAGAAAGGCGTCTCCCAGGAGAAAGGTAAAAATCGTCCCAATTCATTGCTTGCGGAGAACATCAACAGCAGGTCTGAATGGGATAGTGATGGTGATAAAGACGATCAAATCAACAATGCAAACAATATATCAAAAAAACAGAAGCCATCGGTTAACACCAGTGAAATTTTACAAAAGGGGTCATCTTCCCTTGCTGGATGGGATTCTGAGAGTGACTTTGAAAAGGTGCAATCTAAGATAACAGCCATCTCTGAGAAAGAGGAAGGGGAAGCCAGTTCAGAATCAGAATGTGAGACCAGCAGAAAGACCGAAGCACCCAAGAAAGCTGTTGCTCCTGACATGTCACAGGAGAGTCCTGAAAAGGTCACTGACCCAGAAAGACGCAAGACCAAGAAAAAGGTTAAACGGAAGCATAAACATAAAAGGAGAGGCGAGACAAAATCTGGCTCCCACCGCACTAAAGACAAGGCAAAGAGATGTAAAAGGAAGCATCAGAAATTGAAAGAAACCTTTCACTGGCAGCCACCTTTAGAGTTTGGAGAGGAAGAAGATGAAGATGAATCCCAAAAAGAGAAACGTATGGAACAGATGCATGCAGCGGGGACTGATAACCCTGCTGGAGTTGTTGACAAAAAAGCTAAAAAATCTTCAGGTGTTGAAAGTATAGATAAGAAAGACCACAGTTTCACCACCTCTAATAAGAATGCTTCAATAGAGACAGAGCCACACAAAAACATGGGCAATCAACAGAGAAAAAAATCTCTTCAGGAAAATCCCAAACAAACAAATATGCAGGAGCAATCATCAAACAAAAACAGTGCCATCAACACAAATTTACCCACTGCCCAAGATCAGGCAGGGCCATTAGATGATATGGACATATGTACCCCAGACCATGACACTGAGAACATTGATGAGCCTTCAGTTACTCAGGATTCTATCAACAATCCAACTGACTTCAACCTGAAAACTACCTCCATCCCTTTAAATAAGACAAGTAAAGATGGTGACCATTTGCCGCACCCTCATGACACAGAACAGCAATCTGCTGCACCCTCTGCCACAGCAGCTGGTGGACTGCAAAATGAAGCGATCCTGGGCAAATCAGCAGAAGCTGTAACTGACCTAAAATGGAAGCCTCTGAAAGGAATGTCAACTCAACAGACAATGAATCTGCCAAGTCTCACCATGAAGACAATTAGACTTCCAGAGACTCAGACCCCAAAGGTCCAGGGCGTCAGGATGGAGATAAAAAGCAAGAACAGAGTCCGACCAGGATCACTGTTCGACGAGGTTCGCAAGACTGCTCGGCTCAACCAGAGGCCCAGGAACCAGGAGAGCTCTAGTGAGGAAAAATCCCCTTCTGTGGTCAGGACGAGGGGGGAGTCCGGTACCCGGTCCCCCAGGAAATCTCGCTCTGCGTCCAGTCACCATTCCCGCTCTAGAGGGCATTCCCACTCTTACAGCAGGTCCAGAAGTAGATCCCGCAGTTCCAGCTACTATTCCAGGTCAGTGAAATTGCAAGATCACTGAATAAAGAGGGTGTTATTCATAGAACGGAATTTTACATATTAACAATACACGATGGGTACACGTGGGCTCTGGTTTGCTTGAACAAATACACTTGATGCTACAACATCTTTCAATTGATTGGGAACCTTTTCTAAGTAAACAAGCGGAATTCATGTGTGAGCAACTGGCTCCTATTTTGCTTATGGAGTCAGAGCTTTTAACTGTAAAAACTCCTACTCCTAGGAGCCGTAGCCGAAGTCGGAGAAGACATGGCAGAGGACGAACTCGCTCCCGCAGTAGCACATACCGCAGCTACAGGAGTCATAGGTACATGATGATACTCTGCGGTGATAGCTCCATGGATCCCAGTAGGGAAACAAGTGCTACGTCAGCAGATCCAGTGTCTGTCGTAGTATTCAGCCTATATCATTGATACCATATGCTGCCACACTCCTCTATCATGTAGGAAAGATTTTCCTGGAACTGTATGCAGTATCCTGCACAGTACTATTCTCTTAGAAAGTAATTTGAATAGTGCAGAATAGTCTGATTGTTGTGATTTTCTTCCAAACAGTCGAACTTACAGCAGAAGCCATTCCAGAAGTCGCTCATATGATCGGCGTAGGAGATCCAGGTTAGCGAGCCTCTTAGATTTTACATACCTCTGTCTGAAGGTAACAGTATACATCAGCTCCTTGCAAACCAAAAGCTGTTTCCTTACATAAGTTCCATAATCTACTTCATTCAGATATCACAAAGTAAGCATACTGTGAACAAATCTTAAAATGATGCAATATAAATTGTATTACTGATAATGTTCAGACACATTTACCCATGTTTGGACATATTTAGAGGGAGAGAGATCCCTCCTCTGTTACTCTCCCTGAGGTTTCTTCCTATTTTTTCTACCTGTTAAAGGGGATTTTTTTTAGGGAGTTGTTCTTTATCTGATACGATGGCCTAAGGACAGGATATTGTGTTTCTGTAAAGCCCCTTGAGGCAAATTTGTAATTTCTGATATTGGGCTATACAAATAAAATTGACTTGACTGGACTTTACCTCATGACATGAGTAAGGTTGTCAAGCTTTTGCAAAATTGTTGAAGTGAGTTGGTTATAATTACCTGCTATTTTTGATCTACATCAAATCAAACCTAAGACAGTGCTCCAACCACATTCTTGAAACTGAAAGTATAAGCACCAACAGAATGAAGGCTAACATAAAAACATATGCAGCTGAGGTACTGGGTCTCGTAATATGCAGCCTTATATATTCCCTCCTAGCAGATAAGATTGTTGCAGAGGATGTTCATAACTGATATATGGTTATGAAGACAAACGAGCTAAGCATATTTGTGATAATCAGAGTGAGGACAGACATTTGCCCAAGTCTTTGGTCTAAATCATTGACTTGGTTTTAGGGAAATCCAAACCAACGACTTGTCTTAACCATCTTTCATGGTAAAACCTTTTCCTTTTTTTTGAGTGCCTTTACAAAAGCAACGATAGACTTGCTCATTTGTTGATCCTGAAATATTTTCTGTTTTCACCTGGATGTATGGTAATGCAGGTCGGACTCATATGACAGCTACTCCAGTCGGAGTCGAAGCCGGAGCGTGAGCAGAAAACGGGGGCGTAGACGAAGTGACAGCTACAGGAGCTCAGACCACCACTCCCGGTAAGACGCACAGCTTTCCCTGAGAATCTTGGCAGACATCGGGACAGATCGGAGCTCTTCAGCTCGCCCTCCTTCCCTCACTTTTCTCCTTGCTGTGGCCCCAAACTTAGAGATATGTTTTGCTCTCAAAGTTGTGCAAACAAGCATAAATCTATGTTTACGTTTTCTCACTTAGACGCTTTTAACCAAAGCAACTTGTAAAGACCGTGCCATGCAACGCCTAGCTGGAGGCAACACTCAGACTTCTTTAAACGCCAACCTCAGCATTGGAACGCTAGTGTAAAAACTGCTGCATCAACCGTGCACCTTAAATCTAGTTATCTTTAGTGCTGCCCATCCATTAAAAAATTATTTGTACCACTTGGCATAAATCCACTTGCTCCTATGTTATTTATTTATTTCCCAATAGTCTGGTCATGTGAGTCCTGAATGTGTGCTGTGTGAGCATGAATGTTACAAGTTGATGACTACTATAGTTTGTGTCGTATGAAAATAGCCTTGGACAAGCTGCAGCTTCTTTGCATTGATAATTATTGATGAGAATAGTTGAGCTTGTAATGGTTCTGCAACTAAAACGGCATAGAACAACCTCTGAGTGTTGGTGTTCATACTCTTGACAATGCGACTGCTTTCCCAAACCTTGTGTTTTGTGGGGGTTTGCCCATGATGGAAAACTTTGCCATCATCATTGTAAGGCTGGACCCAAATATCTGACTATTGGGGTTTTTGTTCGTTGGGTAGGTATTTGGTTTCAACTTTGGGATTCGGCTATTCAGTGTTTTTTGGTTGTTTTTTTTTTTCGCTAAATGTAGGCTATCAATAAAGGCGAACTGCAAAATACATTTGTCAGCCCATTCTTGTACTATATTTATACATTTTAATTGCACTGTTAAAATGTGGAAATACATACTGTCTCGGCTGTGGCGCCTGACATCCCTCTCACAGCAGCAACGTCACGCTTCAGTTCACCTTGGCCGTGAAAGGGAAGACAAAATGCCGAAGACGTCAGCTGTGTGGCGACACTTTACATCGAGCAATGACAAGGCATGTGCCAAATATGCAATTTGAAACCGGCCAACTACAGTGGCACAAGTATGATAAATCACCTGAATGCTGTAAGTAGTAAGCTGTTGTATGGTGTAAAAAAATGAGACTATGCTAGCTAGCAAACTTAGCTTAGCTCATGTCTGTTTTCCAGTCGCCATTATCAAGCTGCTTTTATCCGCCATTTAAATGGTAACGCTATAAAAACCTGCACTTACTTTGCTTGGAAAATAGTTGCAACTGATCCGAATAGTTAAAACATAAGGAGTAATGTGGGAATACCTGGGTCGACTGGGTAGTGTGGCTAGCCTAGTGGTCTATTCCATTGCCTACCAAGACGGAGCTTGCCAGTTCGAATCCCCGTATTACCTCCAGCTTGGCCGGGCGTCCCTACAGACACAATTGGCCGTGTCTGCGGGTGGAAAGTCGGATGTGGGTATGTGTCCCGGTTGCTGCTCTCTTCTGACTCTTCACTGTCAGGTGAAAAGAAGCGGCTGGCGACTCCACATGTATCGGAGGAGGCATGTGGTAGTCTGCGGCCCTCCCTGGATCGCCAGAGGGGGTGGAGCAGCGACCAGGACGGCTCAGAAGAGGGGGGTAATTGGCCGGATACAATTGGGGGAAATAAAAAAAAAAGCTTAATAATAACTTGTCCATAGGTGCGGCATTGTAGCCATCAACATCCTCAACCACGCCCAACACTACACAGCAGGCCCTACAGTTCCAAATATAAAAACGGAGAAAAGAAAGAAAAACATTACTGATGCCATAGTAGAGTTCATCACTATGGATATGAGGCCAGTTAATGTAGTTGAAGGCGAAGGCTTCAGAAAATTAATGACTACACTGTACCCAAACACTCCAGTAATTCATACACCCTGTTTCTGAAGTACAGCAACATACGAGACCAAATTTTAACTCTAGTTAAAAACTTAACTGCCTCAGGTTTCACAATGGACATTTGGACCTTGGTGAATATGGCGGTGTACATGGCTGTCACTTTATAACTCAGGAGTGGGAACTCTGCCTTCGTATTGGAAACCAGAGTAATAGAGGTGAGCCATAGGGGAGTCAACATTGCACAACAGCTTGTAGAAGCTGTGGACGTCTTCGCCATTCCAATTACAAGCGAGCAGCCGTTGTTCACGACAATGCCAGCAATATGACGGTGAAGACGGAACCAGAGAAATGGGGCAACGTTGGGTCTACTGCTCAGGACGCACACTACAGCAGTGCATAAATAAGTACAGTTGTAAAACAGGACAGAATACGTCGCAGTTTCGGCTACCAGGAATCTCATGTGACACTTAAAAAAGTGCAAAAGCCACAGCTGCCTTGAAAGAGAAACAAAAGCAGCAGAATATTGTAGAGCACAAACTCATACAAGACGTCGCTACTCGTCGGAACTCGACATGTGAAATGCTCGACTGACTGGTGGAGCAATGATGGCCAGTGATGGCTGTTGTCAGATCCCAACATCACGAAGAAAGGAGATCGCACCCTGGACCTGACAGAAGACCAGTGGAAACTGGCACAGCAGACAACAGAAGTGCTGGGGCCTCTAATCACGTCAGTGCTCAACCTGAAGAAAGGCCACCTGTCACCGGAGGAGGATGACGGCCCTGCCATCAGAGAAATGAAGAAGGCCCTTATCATGGAGATCGACAGCTGACGGCAACTGTTCAGTTTGGAGCCCAGCAGCACCCATCTCCTTTCGTCAGCACTGGACCAGCGATTCAAGCAACTGAAATTCCTTGAGAAAGGGAAGCGGGACCTTGTCTATATTAAGATTAGACTTCCTTCTTTCAGCTTTTTCCCTGTTTTTCAGGGGTCGCCACAGCAGATTTTACAGTTTCCATCAGGACTCTGTGAGGGCACAGCACCAATGCTGACCGTTGTTCGATCTGGTATGGTCTTGTCAATCTGCATATTGATTTGGCAAAATTTTATGTCGGATGCCCTTCCTGACACAACCACTAACCCTATGGACGGGGGCACAGGTAAAGCGCTGGATGCCATCCCAGTATTCATGGACTTGCGCCCATGCCTGTCGCCATGTTATATATTGAGATTAGATTAATATTTTATATTTGAATTATTACAGTAAATTTAAATTATATATACTATTATGATGCCACACTACTTTATTGTGGTCACAACGCATCTGCAGATTTGATAAATGAAAGGCTATTTGAGTGTAAGGTTGTCCGCCTGGCTGAACATCTGCACCAGCAGCAGACCATTCGGGAGATGGAAGAAAATCCGACAGCAAGCCATGGAGAAGAGGAGACTGCCACGCCACCGTCAAAGAAACGGCAGATTTCAATGCCGATGCAGTCTGAGTCCGATCATGAAGAGGAAGAAGAACACGATGGAGACCACGCCAATGAGAAATGACTGAAGTCCAGTCTGGCTGTCTTGCATGGTGGAAGCAAAATGGCGACCACTACCCTAAACTGCCATTTGCAGCCAAATATTGCCTATGCCTTCCGGCCAATTCAACCCCGTCAGAGCGCATTTTCTCAAAGGCTGGCTACATCATGAAAAAGACCAGAAGTTCCCTTTTACCTGAAAATTTGGACAAGCCCATCTTCCTCGCACACAACATGGAGAGAGTGTAGGTAGGCTTATGGCTTATTCAAATTAACCTTGCAGCCTGATTAGGGTTTATTTGTTTATTTGAATGTTTGGAAAGAAATTGTTTATTAAAATACACTCACTGGCCACTTTATTAGGTACACCTTGCTAGTACCGGGTTGGACCCCCTTTTGCCTTCAGAACTGCCTTAATCCTTCGTGGCATAGATTCAACAAGGTACTGGAAACATTCCTCAGAGAGTTTGGTCCATATTGACATGATAGCATCACGCAGTTGCTGCAGATTTGTCGGCTGCACATCCATGATGCGAATCTCCCGGTCCACCACATCCCAAAGGTGCTCTACTGGATTGAGATCTGGTGACTGTGGAGGCCATTTGAGTACAGTGAACTCATTGTCATGTTCAAGAAACCAGTCTGAGATGATTCGAGCTTTATGACATGGCGCGTTATCCTGCTGGAAGTAGCCATCAGAAGATGGGAACACTGTGGTCATAAAGGGATGGACATGGTCAGCAACAATACTCAGGTAGGCTGTGGCGTTGACACGATGCTCAATTGGTACTAAGGGGCCCAAAGTGTGCCAAGAAAATATCCCCCACACCATTACACCACCACCAGCAGCCTGAACCGTTGATACAAGGCAGGATGGATCCATGCTTTCATGTTGTTGACGCCAAATTCTGACCCTACCATCCGAATGTCGCAGCAGAAATCGAGACTGATCAGACCAGGCAACGTTTTTCCAATCTTCTATTGTCCAATTTTGGTGAGCCTGTGCGAATTGTAGCCTCAGTTTCCTGTTCTTAGCTGACAGGAGTGGCACCCGGTGTGGTCTTCTGCTGCTGTAGCCCATCTGCCTCAAGGTTCGACGTGTTGTGCGTTCAGAGATGCTCTTCTGCATACCTCGGTAGTAATGAGTGGTTATTTGAGTTACTGTTGCCTTTCTATCAGCTCGAACCAGTCTGGCCATTCTCCTCTGACCTCTGGCATCAACAAGGCTTTTTCGCCCACAGAACTGCCGCTCACTGGATATTTTCTCTTTTTCGGACCATTCTCTGTAAACCCTAGAGATGGTTGTGCGTGAAAATCCCAGTAGATCAGCAGTTTCTGAAATACTCAGACCAGCCCGTCTGGCACCAACAACCATGCCACGTTCAAAGTCACTTAAATCACCTTTCTTCCCCATTCTGATGCTCGGTTTGAACTGCAGCAGATCGTCTTGACCATGTCTACATGCCTAAATGCATTGAGTTGCTGCCATGTGATTGGCTGATTAGAAATTTGCGTTAACGAGCAGTTGGACGGGTGTGCCTAATAAAGTGGCCGGTGAGTGTATGTGTTCTGCTGCTGTTATTATGAGTGCAGTAATTGCACTACCTACCTTGTTCTGTTTAGTATGGTTCGTTCGGTGTCAGAGAAATGTCGGAGTGTTACACTGTTAAGCCTACTGTTACTGCTATCTCATTAAAAGTATTGTTATAACAGAAATAAGCGTGTTTTGTGTCTCTCTGTGACTTTTGTTGGGTTCAGATTGTAAAACGTTGTAGACTTAGGCTAACAGCTGACGGAACGTGGAACTGGAGTTGGCCCCGCCCACTGCTCCCAGTGTACAGGAAGGCTTAAATGCAGAGGACAAATTTCATTTCAACGTATGCGAGTACTGAGAAATGACAAAAGAAATTATTAATAAATATAAATCTCAATCTTAAATTTGTCGAAGCTAGCATGCTGTTTCTGCACTTATTTCACAGCGCTTTGTCGGGTGTTGTCTCAGTTTCGGAGCCTATTACAGTGAGCATTTATGTAGCTCTGTAATTTATCCATGATAAGAAAAAAATTGTCACAAGCTGCTATGTCACAACAAGTGCATGGATAGGACCTCGTTCGACTAAATCCCTCGGGATTACAGACGTGCACAAAACACACCAAACGTTTTGGAAAATGATTTTTTTTATTAACAAATACCAATGCAAACAGCAATACTGTTAAATAACATAATCCTTAGAAATTAATATCTTTAATTAAACCGAAAGACACGTGTTGCACCGCTATGCCGTCCATCTCAGCCAACAATGGACAAATGTCTGGCTGACTCGTTCCCAAGTCATCCCCCGCTGCCAAAGCTCCAAATATTTGCCGTTAAAGAGAGACTGATGTGCCCTTTCTGAACAAATTTTTTTAACATTGGGAGTTTGAATCATAACCTAGCTTCTATTACGCTTTTGGAAAGAGTAATAGAAGCTAGGTTAAGAGGAGAGGTGACGATTAACAAGCAGCAGTATGGTTTCATGCCACGAAAGAGCCCCACAGATGCGATGTTTGCTTTGAGAATGTTGATTGAGAAGTATAGAGAAGGCCAGAAAGAGTTGCATTGTTTCTTTGTAGATTTAGAGAAAGCATGCGACGGTGCCGAGAGAGGAGGTGTGGTGTTGTAAGAGGAAGTCGGGAGTTACTGAGAAGTATAATTATTGCCACTGTTCATGATGCAGATGTTACAGGTGGGAGACTGAACATGCCTTCTAAAGCCAATGAAGTTACCAGTCAGCTAAAGGAAGGCTCGCCTACCGTGCCTAAATTCACCTAGCTCGGTCCTGGCAAGTAGCTAGCAGGAGGGGGTGAAAGAACGGCTTCTCCGTGGTTTTATAGCATCTCGCTACAGACACACCCTATATGCAAATTGACTGGTGTCTACGTGTCCACCGGCACAATTTGTCATTGGACACCATCTACAGTCAATCACAGATCTCTCACGAGTGGCCGCAGACGCACTGTTTTTGCCACTGAATTTCTCGGTGCTCATATTCCAACTCGGAACATAGCCTATCAATAGGAATTTTCATATGTTTGTTGTCAGTATCAGTTTCCGCAGCCCAAAAAATGGTATTGGGGATAGTTCTTACATTATTGTGTATGTTCTGAAAATCTTGGAATTTTATCTTAATTTATAGAAGCAAAACAGTTTCAAATACACACAGTATTGGCAAAGAAAACGGTCTTTATTTGTACAGTAGACTTCTCCAAAATTAGAAATGTGTGATCATCCATCACATCCTCTCGCTCATCTCTGCTGGCCATTTCTGCCTTTTTGCGTTTTACTTTTTAAATTGCCAAGATCTAAATGGGGTCTGTCAGCAAACGTGTGTGGTTAACAACGCTTCGGGGCTGACGTTGGACTCCTGCCTGCTGTGCCTTGTTCTCTTCCGTCGGAAGCATGGATAAGAATCGAGGAAGAGAAACGCCTTGTATTTCTCAGACTGACATTTTTGGCCCATCTACAGCACTCCACAAAGATAGAGAGCAAGTAGACAGAAAGCGGTCTATTCCGTTGCCCACCAACATGGGGATCGCCGGTTCGAATCCCTGCGTTAGCTTCGGCTTGGTCAGGCCTCCCTACAGACACAATTGGCCATGTCTGCGGGTGGGAAGCCGGATGTCCTGTCCTGCCAGGATGTGTCCTGGTCGCTGCACAAGCGCCTCCACTGGTTGCTCGGGGCGCCTGTTCGGGCGGGAGGGGGAACTTGGGGAGAATAGCGTGATCCTCCCATGCGCTACGTCCCCCTGGTGAAACTCCTCACTGTCAGGTGAAAAGAAGCGGCTGGTGACTCCACATGTATGGGAGGAGGCATGTGGTAGTCTGCAGCCCTCCCCGGATCGGCAGAGGGGGTGGAGCAGTGATCAGGACGGCTCGGAAGAGTGGGGTGATTGCCCGGGTACAAAAAAAAAGGGGGGGGGGGATTACCAAAAGAAAAGAAATGCTGCTGTTCTACAGTGAGCATTACTGAGGACCAACAAATGGAGATAAAGTTGAAGAAATGTCGGAGTTTCCCTTTATTGTAAGATACCTCGGATAGTCACATCGATGTTTTCTGGAGGATTGTTGAAGATGAGATGTTATTGGTTGTAAGACCCGGGGTTTGTCCTGGAGCCCATCAGAGGGCCAAATCCAGTAGCCATAATTGCTGTTGTAATTATTGTGTGTGTGCGTGCGTGTTTGTGTTTTGGGAGGTGATGCTTTCAGTGGCATCCACATTTTATTTTATTTCTTGTAGGTACAATCTTCTGGCTGTGGGACCAATTTTTACCATCTACCAAACACTGGCGAACATCTAAAACACTTTCAGATTGAACTATTGTTTGGTTTTCCTTTCTCCTCTGCAGATCCTACCGCTCTTCCAGCCGCAGTTCCTCCAGACACAGGAGTCACAGCCGAAGCAGTAGGTACAGCTGAATCAGTCCTCAATAAACGTTGTCCGACTGACTTCACCCAAGGGGGGAAGAGGACCACACTCTGGCCACTGCGCACATAAAAAAAAAGCAGCTGAATTTGTCGGAACCCGCATCACAACCGGGAAATGACTGGTCAAAGAACAACAGACGCACCTCATTTTTCCTGTTTCAACCTGCTCTCCCGTACACAGCGATGCCAACACCCGTGGCCCTCACGACTGCCACTGCCACGGAGGAAGAGCATGGTCCAGAATGTACAGAAACTACATTTGAGCCAAGCTAAAGAGAAGGCAGAAATTCGGTCACCCCCCCACCCACCCACCCACCACCACCACCACCACCTTTTCAGTCATGGCTGAGCAGGTCTGGGTTTAACGGTTCAAACAGTTGTGCGATGGAGCTCTAACAACAATTTGCTATGTGGAATTCATACTTTTATACAGGGTTAAAGTCACAAAACTGTAAATACTTTGACTATAGAAATTTTTCTTTTTTTGTACTCTAGTATACTGTATTCCATTTCTATACACTGAAATAATTGAATGTACCATAGTCTAATCCTCTGCTTGAGTCTGATAGGATTGAGAAGTAAGTGGTCACTTTAAATATGCATGTACTTCAACAACACTTTATATTGTGGTCCCTGTGACAAGTGGATCTGGGATAGTGTTGCTCACACTGCCCGAACACAATCGTTCTTGCAAAAGAATTAAGACCATCCAACGAAAATAACTCTTTTTTTATATATAAGTATCTTAACTTGTTCATAAAGTGGAATTTGGTGTTTGATAGGTTTGTTACATTCAAGAAACTATCTTCCAAAAAGTTACACTTTTGACTGGTCTGTCCACAGGACATTATCCCAGAAGGCTTGGGGGTCATTAACAGAGCACCATTGTTTCTCTTAGCAGAGCTTTGCACCTTGCACCTCTCCCATGATTTCCATTTTTGTCCGGTCTCTTTCCTGTTGTTGAGTCATGAACGGTGACCTTGGCTGAGGCCAGCGAGGCCTGCAGTTCTTTAGACGTTGTCCTGGGGTTTTTGTGACTTCCTGGATGAGTCGTCCTGGCCGGCCACTCCTGGGAAGATTCACCGCTGTTCCAAGTTTTCTCCACTTGGAGACAGTGGCTCTCACTGTGGGTCGCCTGGGTCCCAGAGCCTTACAAGTGGCTTTGTAACACTTTCCAGACTGATATATCCCAACAACTTTTTCCCCCCCTCATCTCTCCTGGAGTTTCATTTGATGGCATAGTGTGCTGCTTGTTTAGACCTTGCAGCCAGTACAGGGCGCCGGGGCGCCGCCCCCTTCAGACATCAAGCGATGGAATCTACTTAAACATGTTAAATATAATTTAGCTGTATAATCCCAATAATTATGAAATAAAAGTGTGTTTCAGTCTGTGAGCGCCTGTCAGCAGCCATTAAATATTGGCTCCAAATGGTATTTGGTTGATATCTGTCTGAATACGTGTACTTCCTGGGTGAGGGGCGCCGGCCAGACGATACCTTATGTAAGCTCTCAAACTTGCGGCGACCTGAGGCTGCCGTCTGATTGGTTTCTTGAGATTTTCCATGGGGCGCAGCTCTGTGTTGCCCCAGACGCTCCCACTGGTATTGTTTTAATGTTTTTTTTTTATCTAATGGAATTGGACAACTCTCGTCGCTGTCAATCATGTTCACACCCACCACGACAGCTCGTCTCGACTGTCAATCATCCGCCGTCTGCGACCCCTGATCAGATCTACAGGCTACATTGTCCTCCTTAATAGCTCCGTGGCTGTGTGGACGTTAAAGCAGCTGTCAGGTGTGCTGCGCCAAGGTGAATTGCACACCCCACCCCACCCCCCAAAAATGTTTTATCAGCAGCCGCCACTGCTTGTAGCCCATTTCACATTGAGGGTGAGGTTCTACATAAGTCATGTGTGGAGTCGTCAGGGCCGGCAGTAATCAGGCCTGGGTGTGCACTAATAGAATCCAATAATCAGTTAGGTTTGGTTGATTGTGTAACTAAGGGCACAACTACTTCTTCACACGGCCAGTTGGTGTTGGGAGACCTTTTTCCTCTAAATAAATAACATTTTCATTTAAAAGCTGAGTTTTGTGTGTGCTGGGCTACTTGTGTTTACGCCTCGTCTTACATTGTGCATGAAGAGCTGAAACAATTCAAGTGTGACAGGTGTGCAGAAAGGGGGGAAATCTGGAAGGGGGCTTTTTTCCCACGGCAGTGTGTACATGAGGATTACAATCTCTCTGTGTGTGTCTGTGTGTGTGTGTGTGTGTGTGTCTGTGTCTGTGTGTGTGTCTGTGTGTGTGTGTGTGTCTGTGTCTGTGTGTGTGTCTGTGTGTGTGTCTGTGTGTTAGCTGGGAAGGAAGGTTGATTTAATACAATGTCAATATAGCCATGTTCGGTGACAGACTTAAGTTTTCTTTTTTTGTGGGGGGGGGGTTCCCCTTTTTTCTCCCCAGTTGTACTTGGCCAATTACCCCACTCCTCCGAGCCGTCCCGGTCGCCGCTCCACCCCCCCCCCTGCCGACCCGGGGAGGGCTGCAGACTACCACACGCCTCCTCCCATACACGTGGAGTCGCCAGCCGCTTCTTTTCACCTGACAGTGAGGAGTTTCGCCAGGGGGGGACGTAGCGCGTGAGAGGATCGCTCTATTCCCCCAGCCCCTCCCGACCAGAGGAGGCGCTAGTGCAGCTACCAGGACACACACCCACATCCGGCTTCCCACCCGCAGACACCGCCAGTTGGGTCTGTAGGGGCGCCCGTCCAAGCCGGCCGGAGGTAACACGGGGACTCGAACCGGTGAACCCCCGTGTCGGTAGGCAACAGAACAGACCGCTACGCCACCCGGACCAGACTGGCACGCTGGTGTTGACCCCAGCCAACGGCCATCACCTGGCGCGCCAGATAGGAGGAGGCGGGCGGTGTGTGTGAGGTCACTTCCGGTGGAGGGAGGCACTGCCGCGCCAACTGCCGCTCGACATGGTGGTACATGCGAGACGGAAGGCGTGTTTCCCCGGTCAGCAGGCACCGGTGAGGGGGGTCCGCGTGGGCCGTCGTCCCTGCCATCAGGTGTGTGCGAGTAGCGTCAGATGTCCGCAGTGTGGACGCCATTCTGTCCGTCCTCCGGTGTGCTGCAGCAGGGCTGGTCAGACCTTCAGGCACCGCTGATTGGAGAAAGCCAAGTATTGGTTTTCCTGATGAGACGTAACGCAGTTAGGAAAACCGGAATAATGTATGAGGCTCCTTCAGCTCCTCACAGCCCTGCACCTCATCAGGAGGAGCAAGTCCAGTCAATTATTAACCGCGTTCGGAACTAATTGAAAAGTGGGGCCTTTCCATTGCCAATGTTTGCATACACTTAAGAGCTGTGCCGGCGTTGTGGCCCAGCGCGTGGCGGCTTCTCACGTGTCGTGCTGCGGGTGTGGGCCTGCACACCTGCACGCAGAGAGGACGGGGGGGGGGGCACAACACAGAGAGGACGGGGGGGGCACAACACAGAGAGGACGGGGGGGGGGCACAACACGGCGCCTTCTTTTGGGTAAACTATAACCCCCCCTGCTTTTAGGGGGCATGTTGCACCGGCCTCGTGCAATGAACGGGAAACGAGAGGCTGTGAATTTCAATTAAATGGGACATTTGTAGTTTGTGCAAAAAAAACAAAACAACACCCAAAGCGATCAGAACATGTAATTCCTTACAAAACGAGTTCCAGCTTTACGCCTTTATTACGCTGGATTTTGCAAGTAGGTGCAGAACTTTTGCAGCCGGAGCGTCTTTGTTTGGGTTTTGCAACCCGCACCATAACTTCATGTGTGTGCCGGGTTGTGATCAGCTCCTCCCACGTCATCAGGAGTGAGCAGACCTCTGCTCCGTGCAGGCGTGGCTCTAAACGGGGATGTCCAAAATAAATGTTGAATGGGAGATAATGAAGTAGAGGCCGCACGGTGGCGCAGTCGCCAAGAAGGTCCTGGGTTCGAGCCCCAGGGGAGTCCAACCCTGGGGTGGGGGTCGTCCTCTGTGTGGAGGTTGCATGTTCTCCCCGTGTCTGCGTGGGTTTCCTCCCGGGGGGCTCCGGTTTCCTCCCACGGTCCAAAGACCTGCAGGTCAGGTGAATCAGCCTGAAACTGTCCCTAGGTGTGAGTGTGTATGTCAGGGGTCCCCAATTACTGTTCACAGCGGGCCACTTTTAGGGCCACTTTTAAAACCACGGGCCATTCAACCTCCAGCAGCATGTTGTTCGTTAGTTTGTTTTGGTGTCTATTCTTCGATATATTACTGGTCTTACTTTTACTAAGAAATTATTTATTTATTTATTTTGTTGGTAGGGAAATAAAAAAAATTCTTCCTTCTGACATTTCTCCAAAAATTCTCGCGGACCATAAATCAACCCGTCGCGGGCCGGACGTGGCCCGCGGGCCGCCTATTGGGGACCCCTGGTGTATGTGGACCCTGTGTGATGGCCCGGCGACCTGTCCGGGGTGTCTCCCCCGCCTGCCGTCCAACGGCGGCTGGGACGGGCTCCGGCGTCCCTCGCGACCCTGAGAGCAGGATAAGCGGCTCGGATAACGGATGGATGGATAATTAAGTAGCTAATTAAGTCGTTAAGTCGCTCATATTAGATAGTGGGGTATATATTGTAGCGAATTCGGGGGACAACGCAACCACGGGAACTGCCGCGGCCGGGACGCGAACCCGTATCGCCCGCACCGCAGGAGGCATCGCTAACCGCTCGACTAAAGGGTCCGACCCGCCCGCGAGCCAGCGGCCAGCGTGACTTCTTATCCATGCACGTTACAATAGTCTGAAAGATTAAATCAAAATTGATTTGCACGGACGGGTTACCCAACAGGCCCGACGGGTGCAGGCCCAGGGGTCAGGGGTCAGGGCCTCTGCACGAAGTCTCTCTTTCACTCTTCGTTCCGGATTCAGTCGTTCGCGTGCGTGGCGGCGTGCTGTCCCTGTCCTCCCAGAGGTGCGTCTTTGCTGAAATTCGGGGCGGCTTGACCGCATATTTGCGGCGTATCCACGTGTTTAACTGGGGGGGGGAGGAGGAGGAGGGGGGGTGCAGGTTGCTGATTGCTTTAATTGAATGTGGGTGGGGGTGGGGGGGCATTTAAGGCGACCGGGCGGGACGGGACGGGAGGGGAAGGAGGGGGGCGGCATTGTCTCATTATCCATCTACGGTTACGTGGTTACACGTCCATACACAGCGTTCCTCAGTGACGTCATCTGTGTGCGGGAGCGCGCAGCGGGCTTTGCGGGTGATCGGTGCGTGTTTGCGTCGTCGCGGGGTGCCAGCCGCCCCACTGTAAATACAGGAGGGGAGAGAGAGGGAGAGAGGGGGAGAGAAATAAAACATGTAGAGCACAAAAGGAAATGTGCCTCCCTCTCAAACTCCGGCGCTAAAGTGCGCCGTGTCCCTTTAAAACGCGTCCGGCAGCAGCCCATCTGATCCCCGAGCTCCAATCGCCAACCATCCCTCCTGCAAGAGCAGCCTCTGCATGTTTGTCCGTCTGAACGCTGCCGTAGCGCAGGGGGGGAAAAAGGACCGGGGTGAAAGCAAGAGGGGGGGGGGAGGAGGAAAAAAAAGAGCCAAAAAAAAAAAAAAGCTGGGGAAATGTGAAAATCCAACGATCGCTTTTTTCATGGCGGAGGGGAAACTAACACGCCAGGAGTTACACCGGGACTCCTCCGAGCCTCCAAACGCAGGATCAAAATGGTAGGCTCCGGAGGAGGGCTGCACATTTTTTTTATTTTTTTTTTGTGTGTGTGTGTGTGTGTGTGTTTATTTTCTGCACCCCCTCCTCACCCCCCTCACCCCCTTCTTCTTCTTCTTCATCTCTTGCAAAATTTTGCGCTTACTTAGCAGGCCGGTCAAACTTGCTACCCACTTCTGCCCCGTAACGATACTGGTGCCGTTGGCTGTCGCGGAGGGAGGAGGGGGGGGGAGGAGGAGGGGAGAGAGGGGGGGGGCTCGTCCGCCTTATATTTTACGCGTTGAAGTTTGCAACTTGCATGCATTAGCATAAGTTAGACGTTGAAGCTGCGAGGCGGCGGCAGCAGCAGAAGAAGAAGAAGAAGCGGCAGAAGAAGAAGAAGCGGCAGAAGAAGAAGAAGAAGAAGAAGAAGAAGAAGAAGAAGAGGAGGAAAAATGCAGCGGCTACAATAGCGACATTGTTGCAGAGAAAGAGTTAAATTCTTTCCCTGTCAGGCCGCCTCGGCAAGGGTCGGGTCGTGACTGGTGCACGTTTGTAGACATGATCAGCGAAGTGGATCATGAAACTAGAGCCGCGTCCTCTGCGCGCGAGTCGGGCTGCCCACGGCGCAGGACAAGTTTATTGTGCTCTGACGTGCACGCGTGCGTTAATTACTGAAAAACAAAAGAGGAGAAGTGCGTGCGGCTCGAGCCAGGGTGCAGCATGTGTGACGGTCTGCTCGCTGTGTGGTGCACGTGAATCCCACTACTACCCATGACGTCCACGCAGGTAAGGTCTGCACAGGTATGTCAGATGTGCGACTCATCGCTGGCTCTTTAAATAAGACGTCCCCCCTCTCTAATGAGGGGGGGTGGGGTGGGGGGGCAGCCTGATTGTAATGTTGATTGTGTCCCGCAAAGTGTGCTTTTTCCACTGCGTGAAGTTTGTGACGGACGTCCGTCGTCATCTTGGTTGTTTGTGATTTTAGGAGAGGGCCTCTGCTCGTGTCTGTGGTCTAGAGCGTCCGACTTAATGAAAACCATCTGACTCAGATGTGACATGTGGCCACGCGGGGTGACCTGGCGTGAATTGGCCGCTTCACCTTGATGGAAATTTGGATGCAAATGTGAAATGGGGAAGTAATTCGTTGAAGGAGGCGAGAGAGAGAGAGAGAGAGAGAGAGAGAGAGAGAGAGAGAGATGGAGGATGCAAGAGGAGTTGTGGCGGGGGGGGGGGGGGTCAGGGAGACAGACAGTCAGTCAGTCAGTCAGTCAGCGTTGTCTCCTCTCCAGGGTCATTTTAGGATGCCTCGTTAGGAAAGCATGTGGCGCCTGATGCAGCGGTGGAGTAATCCCAACTCGTGTTCACATCTGGAGGCTTGGGTTAATATCTGGGTCAGGTCAGCGGGGTCGGCCCTGGTGCTTGCCGGGCTGCCTCTGGTGGGAGCAAAAGAGGGAGAGATTTTGGTGTGTGTGTGTGTGTGCGTGTGTGTGTGTGCCTGCCTGCCTGTGTGTCCAGATTGTGTTGGTAAACATCAGCACGCCCCAAGATAATTCCTGCAGTCGCCAGGTTCGTTGCGAAGCAGCGTAAGGCCTGGCTAATTGTGTTTAGATTAATACTTTACATCCCATTGGACCACTTCCTCTCAACTAGGAGCACATTTGGTTTTTTGCCCCGTGCGTAGCTTTTATTTCTACAGTGACGGTGTCCGAGCAGGCGGCACCGAGGCCTTCCTAAGCGAGTGGGATGCCCTGATTTCTTGCTGACTCTGAGCCGTTGGCCGTGTTGAAAGGTGCTGGTGTGCTCGGTGTCTCCGGGTGCCTTCAGTCGGCTCGCGGCCGTACGTCTTCGGCGGATTTCTGCTCTGCCTTTGTATCCTCGCGGGGTGCTGCTGTGACTTTTACGTAACTGCCTATTCAGGGCATTCCTGCCCACCCCTTCCTTGACTTTGAGGCTTTTCTGTCTCTGGGTGCTGAGCAGGGAACCGTCTACTCCTTGTGACAAGCGTGGCCGCTGCACAGCTGAGCAACCAAACTCCAGCAGACATCCACCCCCCCCACCCCCCACCCCCCCCCCCCATGACCTCCCCCCGCCTCCCCCAGTAGGAGACCGCTCTCCTTGGAAACGAAGACCATAGGTGCTGTTAATTTATGCCCCCCCGAGATTAAGGACACTAGACCCAGTCTTGCAGACCACAAGGTGGAACCCTCTGGGCTTATGTAAGATGTCTTTTTTAGATGCGAGAGCCCCTCATTATGAACCTGGCCTCCGCAACTCGGCTGACAAACGTTTAGCTGTACCAGCTGTGTGGATCTGGAGGGGTTGGACGGGGGCGGACTCCTCCACAAGTGTTTGTGAAAGAGTGCGTCAAGAAATAGTTCCTGCCGTTGTCGGACATACGCGATTTTGTGTGGGTTTGTTTTTTGTCAACACAGTCCTCGTCGGTAAGAATTGGACAGATATGTTGTTTCTGCAGCCCCCTGCCACTATTCTCTCTCGTCCTCCCCCTCGTCTTCTCTCACTCGGTGTTGGTCCGTGTGGTTTCGTGTGAGGTAGGAGTTCACAGAAACACCGTCGACAGAGGTGCGAGTCAGATGTTCTCTGTCCCCTTTAGCCTGCTCCAAGAAATCAGTCTTTAGGTACAGGGTGTGAGGTGTGTCTGATGTGTCGGCTTGCTCCTCTGGGTTGTCGGTTAGCTAAAAACACGATTCAAGCAAGCTAACGTTAGCGCTGCTAAACCGCTGCACAAGCTTCTATTTTGCAGTGTCAGTGTTAAGAGTCAAATCAGGACATAAGGTAAATGATATGTAACGTTAGCTACCCAGTTGGAAGTGTGCAATCAAAATACGAGGCCCACTTCCACTCAGAAATGTAAGATAATTGCCTACCAACAAGGGGATCGCTGGTTCGAATCCCCGTGTTACCTCCGGCTTGGACGGGCGTCCCTACAGACACAATTGGCGGTGTCTGCAGGTGGGAAGCCGGATGTGGGTATGCGTCCTGGTCACTGCACTAGCGCCTCCTCTGGCCGGTCGGAGCGTCTGTTCAGGGGAGAGGGGGAACTGGGGAGGGGGGGTAGTGTGATCCTCCCATGCGCTACATCCCCCTGGCGAAACTCCTCACCGTCAGGTGAAAAGAAGCGGCTGGCGACTCCACATGTATGGGAGGAGGCATGTGGTAGTCTGCAGCCCTCCCCGGATCGGCAGAGGGGGTGGAGCAGCAACCAGGACGGCTCGGAAGAGTGGGTAATTGGCCAAGTACAACTTGGGAGAAAAAGGGGGGGGGGGTAAGACAATATTCCCACATTGTTCTGTTTACAACAAAGTCAACATCTCTGATGCTTCGTGTCCTCGTTGTTTTTTTTTGTCGTTGCCTTTCTTGGTTGAGAAAGGTGACTGGAATTGAACTTCTGCTGGTCTTCCTCGTATTGACTTTGCACGTCTTTACCATATAAGTCCTCTGCTGCGGCGAGTCTCGACATGATGCTCGTTCTCGCTAGCATGTAAGGATATGCGGAGAGGTGAGCAGGGTCACTCGCAAAGCACTTTTTTTAGCTTTTAGTTGAATTGGGGCCAGCGGGAGAGACTTAGGGGGATAAGATTTAAAACAGATGGGCATGAGCTTTAACTCCGTTTTCAGAGAGTAGTAAATACGGATGAGAGTTGGGGCCCCTTCGGCTCGCGTCGCACGGTCGCCAGGGTTCGAGTCCAAGGCGCGCACGGTTTATTGAGCCAGTGACCTTTTATCGAAGTGCCGGGCAAAGTCGAGCGTCGCGGTGACCCCTGGCCCACACAGGCATGTGATAGCTGATCGATGGTTGCGCGGACGGATGGACGGGTGGAAAATCAAACGGAAGATCATTAGGCGATGACCCTCGTCATCGCTGGGACTCCAGTGGTCTTAAGCCATGTAACGATTCAGACGATGCGGCTCCTGTCTGACCCGCAGACCCCCCCCCCCCCCCCCCGGTGTCAGCCGTCTGTCATCGCCACTCGCATCCTCCCACCCGGACGCCACTTGTAGTTGTAAAGCGGCTTCGAGGAGTTTGGGATTTCGGTTGACTTTGTGCGCCCACTGTGGACAAGAGCGACAGTGTTTAGCGATGAACGACTTAAATTTCACGTCAGCATTTTCCCCCGTGGCAAAGACGTCCGTTCGCCCCCCTGGTAGCCCCCCAGCAGCTATGGAAGAGAAGAAGCGAGAGATGGGGGGGGGTGTTGGGGGGTGAACAGCTGTTTGTATACAGCGGTGATGTAGTAGGTCTCTAACTGTGGCCATGTATCCCGTCTACGTCCCGGGAATCTTATCGTCAGATTTCCTGGTGGAGGAATCCGACCCCCAGATAACATCCGGATGTGGGCCACTTGAGGCAGTGATGCGGCACTGATGGCCTCCTTCTGGTCCTGACAAACTGGATGTGAGCCTGAAGTGGCCCACATGTATAACAGCAAATATGGCCCAAATGTACCAAATCACATGTGGGCCTTTTTTGCATGTGATCTGGATGTGACCCTGAAGTGGCCCCGTGTGGTAAATGGTGACTATGGCCCAAATATCACAAAACAAATATGGGGCCACCTTTGGCAAATGTGTGGCACATGCGGCCTTGCTATGGCTCGGTTCTGACCCAGATCCGGCAAACAGGAGCGGACCGCCCAGGTGCCGTCTTTCCGTGCAGTATGCGGGGCCGGATGACAGTGTCGGTGTGGGACGGGTCCGGGCCACAGCAGTTTTTGCTATCTGGGACCTGGAGACAAGCGTGTGAAGTCCTGATGTAGTGACGTCTTCTGTCCTCGCTGGCTGTGTCGGTCAGACGAGGACGTCGCGCTCCAACCGAGGACGATAGCGAGTCGGTGAGAAACCCCTCGCCGCAGCGTTGAGCTTTAACGTTTTTAAGCTTAAATGCGCCACTAGCCAGTGCTTCATTGATGGGTTAGAAGAGATTAGAGGGGCGATGCTCTTCCTCCTCCTCCTCCTCCTCCTCCTCCTCCCCCCCCCCCCTCCCGGTGTTCCCATCGTGTCCTTTCTGACCCTCTCGTCAAAGGTATCGTCTCTCGCCACGCTGCATATTACCACACCAGAGAGATCCTGCCGATAAGGAGCTCTGTGGAGCCTGGCATTAGCCTCTGCTCTCCCTGTGAAAGGGATACCCAGAGCATCGCCTCCTCGTCCTCCTGTCGTGTCCTCGAGGTCAACCCGCCGCCGCCGCCGCCGCCTCCTCCTCCTCCTCCGGCCCCCTCTTTCTGTTCGCCTTCCCCTTAACGGTGCTGTTTTTGTTTTTGTGTCTCTTGTTCTTCATCATCAGCTTGTTTTTAGGGGGGGGGGGTTCCACCTTTTTCTTCCCAGTTGTACCCGGCCAATTACCCGGCTCCTCCGAGCCGTCCCGGTCGCTGCTCCGCCCCCTCTGCCAGTCCGGGAGGGGGGGGGGCTCATGCTCCTGCAGCACCAGACAGAGCTGGCGCCTATATAGCTACTATTGTGTTGAGCAAACGGCGTCACGCAAAATCTCAACTGCGCTATAAACCAAGTGGGCGAAGTAGAGGGGGCGTGAGAGGGGCGCCCGGGTGGGTGGGCGCGGCCGGTCTATTCCGTCGCCTAGCAACACGGGATCGCCGGTGTCGAATCCCCGTGTTTCTTCCGGCTTGGCGGGGCGTCCCTACGGTC